>NC_057387.1:92634679-92934679 GCF_019320065.1 Cervus canadensis
CCGAAAAATTGATGCTCTTGAACTATGGTGTTGGAGAAGACTCTCGAGAGTCCCTTGGACTGCAAGGAGTTCCAACCAATCCATCCTGAAGGAGATCAGTCCTGGGTGTTCATTGGAAGGACTGATGTTGAAGCTGAAACTCCAATACTTTGGCCACATGATGCGAAGAGCTGACTCATTGGAAAAGACCTGGATGTTGGGACGGATTGGGGGCAGGAGGAAAAGGGGACTACAGAGGATGAGATGGTTGGATGGCATCACCGACTCGATGGACATGGGTTTGAGTAAACTCCAGAAGTTGGTGATGGACAGGGAGGCCTGGAGTGCTGTGATTCATGGGGTCACAAAGAGTCGGACACGACTGAGCGACTGAACTGAACTGAACTGAATGGCAACAAGTGAAGAGGAACTTAAAAGCCTCTTGATGAGGGTGAAAGAGGACAGTGAAGAAGCTGGTTTAAAACTCAACATTCAAAAAACTAAAATCATGGCATGAGGTCCCATCATTTCATGGCAAATAGATGGGAAAAAAGTGGAAACAGTGACAGATTTTATTTTCTTGGACTCCAAAATCACTGCAGATGGTGACTGCAGTCACGAAATTAAAAGACACTTGTTCCTTGGAAGAAAAGCTATGAGAAACCTTGATAGCATATTAAAAAGCAGAGACATCAGTTTGCCAACAAAGGTCCATATAGTCAAAGGTATGGTTATTCCAGTGGTCATGTATGGATGTGAGAGTTGGACCATAAAGAAAGCTGAGTGCCAAAGAATTAATGCTTTTGAACTGTGGTGTTGGAGAAGACTTTAGAGAGTCCCTTGGACTGCAATCAATCAATCAATTGATGCGATCAAACCCATCAATCCTAAAGGAAACCAACACTGAATATCCATTGGAAGGACTGAAGCTGAAACTGAAGCTCCAATATTTTGGCCACCTGATATGAAAAGTCGCTGGAAAAGACCCTGATGCTGGGAAAGATTGAGGGCAGGAGAGGGGGACAGCAGAGAATAAAATGGTTGGATGGCATCACCAACTTAATGGGCATGAATCTGAGCAAACTTGGGGAGGTGGTAAAGGACAGGGGAGCTTGGCCAAGCACTATTCTAAGCACTTTACATATTTTATGTTATTTTGTTGATTTAACCTAATATGTTGGATTGATTTGATTATATTAAGTTTTCTATGTCAGAGAAACTAGTATTAGCTACATTTTTACATATGAAAAAACAGAATTTTGGAGAAGTTAAGTAATTTATCTCATTTTTGTCTCAAAATGGCCATGAGGTCAAAAGGATATGATAAAACCAATAGAGGTGAGGCAGCATGCTGCTCTGGAAATAATGACTATTTGCCATCAGACAGTCTTGGGGTCAAATACTGGCTCTGCCACTTCCTAGCAGTTCAGTTCCTCAAGTGTAAAAAATAATAATAATGGATTGGCCCAAAATTTCATTTGGGTTTTTCATTACATCTCATGGAAAAAGTCAACTGAACATTTTGGGCAGCCCAATATACCAATACCTATCTGCGATGGCTGTTATGAAGCTGGCATGAGATGAATGTAAACAAACACCCAGTCCTGTGTCTGACATGCAGCAGACCCTCAACAGATGTCACCCCCTTCCTCATGGGGATCTGAGAAGAGGAGGCAGGTAATCTGACTTGTCAACTCTAAGGCAGTCTGCAAACACATAGGGTCTTCTTTTCCCAGTTCAAGTTCTTACAGGGCTGTGGTCAGGCACTGCTGCCTCCCTCTTTGTTTCAGACAAGGAGCCTGAGCTTCAGAGGGAGTGAGTGATCACCCAAAGACAAGAAGCTCAGAGGCTTGACTAGGGGTTCTGGATTCCCCAGCCAGCCACCTTAGCTACCTCCTTGGCATCTCCCTTCCAGCTTCCTTCTTCCCCTGTCCTTGCAATAACCTCTCCCAGGGCTGTCTGGATTGTACCACCTCCTTTACTGGCAGCCATCTGTCAGTTACTAATCTTGGCAGCAGCCCTATTCCCCCAGCTGATCAGAAGCAACTATTTTGTCCTTGTTTGTGAAAAGACATAGCCTTACTACTGATACTTTATCCCTGGCAACCCAAACTCCCATACTTACCCCCTCTGTGGGCAGCAGACAGAGGGCAGGGTCATGATCCCTTTTACAGATGAGGCCTGAAGCACAGAGAAGTCTGTAGTTCTCAGACGCTCTCTCCATTGAAACTGCCTTCCCCCAAAAGGAGTCTGAAAGGTGCTGAGTTTATCAATGGACTCAGCTGCTGTCAAAAGCTGCTGTTCTGCAGCTTTTCAACCAACTCTTTATTCTTTGGCAGAGATTTTGAATGCCTTCCACCACCTTCTCAAGGTCACCTCCAAACTCCTCAGCATGGCATTGACAATTCTCCATGACCTGGCTCTTGCCGCATCTCACTATATGCCAGTCCCACACACAACCTAATCCCTGGAAGAACTCTCTTCTTCCCACCACTGGGCTTCTGCATCTTCTGCTTCTTTGCCTAGGAGGTCTTGTGCCCACTCTTTGCCACCTGGCAAATACCCCCTCCTCTCCCAAGGTTCATTTCAAGTACGTGCTCCAGGCCAAAGGATGTTCAAATTACTGCACAATTGCACTCATCTCACATGCTAGCTGCTTAAAATCCTCCAAGCCAGGCTTCAACAGTACATGAACCAAGAATTTCCAGATGTTCAAACTGGATTTAGAAAAGGCAAAGAAACCTGAGATCAAATTGCCAACATCTGTTGGATCACAGAAAAAGCAATAGAGTTCCAGAAAAACATCTACTTCTGCTTTATTCACTACACCAAAGCTTTTGACTGTGTGGATCATAACAAACTGTGGAAAATTCTTCAAGAGATGGGAATATCAGACCACCTTACCTGCCTCCTGAGAAATCTACAGGCCAAGAAGCAATAGTTAGAACTGGACATGGAATAACACACTGGTCCCAAATTGGGAAAGGAGTATGTCAAGGCTTTATATTGTCACCCTGATTATTTAACTTCTATGCAAAGTACATCATGCAAAATGCCGGGCTGGATGAAGCACAAGCTTGAATCCATATTCCTGGGAGGAATATGAATAACCTCAGATATGCAGACGTCACCACCTTTATGGCAGAAAGCAAAGAGGAACTAAAGAGCTTTTTGATGAAAGTGAAAGAGGAGAGTGAAAAAGCTGTCTTAAAACTCAGTATTCAAAAACCGAAGATCATGGCATCCGGTCCCATCACTTCATGGTAAATAGATAGGGGAAAAGTGGAAACAGTGACAGATTTTATTTTCTTGGACTCCAAAATCACTGCAGATGGTGACTGCAGCCATGAAATTAAAAGACGTTTGCTCCTTGGAAGAAAAGCTATGACTAACCTGGACAGCATATTGAAAAGCAGAGACAGTACTTTGCCAACAAAGGTCCATCTAGTCAAAGCTATGGTTTTTCTAGTAGTCATGTATGGATGTGAGAGTTGAGTTCCAAAGAACTGATGCTTTTGAATGTGGTGTTGGAGAAGACTTTAGAGAGCCTCTTGGACTGCAAGGAGATCCAACCAGTTCATCCTAAAGGAAATCAGTCCTGAATATTCATTGGAAAGACTGATGCTGAAGCTGAAACTCCAATACTTTGGCCACCTGATGTGAAGAACTGACTCACTGGAAAAGACCCTGATGCTGGGAAAGATTGAAAAAGGGAGGAGAATGGGATGACAGAGGATGAGATGGTTAGATGGCATCACTGACTCGATGGACACGAGTTTGAACAAGCTCTGGGAGATGGTAAAGGACAGGGAATCCTGGCATGCTGCAGCCCATGGGGTCTCAAAGAGTCTGACACGACAGAGCGACCAAATTAAACTGGGCCCCTGGCCCACTCCCTTCAGCCCCCTGCCTTGGGTCTGCATTGTGGGTTGCTCAATAGTCATCTTTTTTGCCCCGATTTGTTACATGTTTGTTTTGCATTTTTTTTTGTTCTCCCTTTAAACCTGAACTTATTGAGGCCCAGGGCTGGATCTTAGAGTGCCATTTTCTGCATTTGTGAAATGGGCATTGTCTTATTCACCTCGTGGGACTGTTTGAGGAACAAACTCTGTCTTGGCTTAGGATACTAAATCTGAGTTCAGAAAGAGGAACCTCCATTCACACAGTCAGTAAAGTGCAGGAAGAGCTTTGAAGCCGGGTCTCCCAAGCCTTTACCCTCTCAGGGGTGGGAAGCACTAGAAGGCCAAGCTTCTCACCTGGAAGAACACAGTGCTCAGGCTGGCCCACAGCAGCCAATGTGCACGGCAGGTGAGACTGTGCAGGCTCAGGGTGAGGTGGCGTACCCCGGATCACACAGCTAATTCATGGTGGATGTGGCCCTGGGGCCTGTCTCCCAAGTCCTGGTCTTCCTCTGTCCCCATCTCTGTAACTGTCCCTTGAGACACACAATTCATCCTTCCAGAGACAGCTCAACACAGGCAGCATTCCCCCACTTCACCAGTGAGGAACGGAGGCAGGGTCTTCCCCGAGGGTCTCCCAGCCCCCTGGGGATACCCCAGACTACAGCCACATGGGGCTCAGCTCAGGCTCTCTTCCCTAGACCCATGTCTCAGCTGGACCCCTCCCCAGCCTCCCTTGTTCTGGGGAGGGCGGTAGAATCTAAGGCCTGGGAGGATGAGAATCTTTGGCTCTGTTAACTCTTTTTTCCCATTAACTGGCTCAGTGACCTTGAATAGAGGACAGACATGTGAGGCCTGGTCCTCCCCATCTGGCTGGGACCTCGGTTCTCGCAGCCGAGCTGCTGCTGCATCTGCTGCTGGGAGCAGAGTGAAGTCCTGTTGTGGCAGAGCTCGGCATGGGTGGCGTTTAGGGGGGGCAGGGCTGTGACTTTCTCAAGGCTCTGCTTGGTGGGGGGATGGCTGCTCCTCCAAAGCCCCACTCTTGGCCTCTGTGCAGCTGAACTGTCCTCCCTCTCAGGCTGCGATGTGAGAGGTCAAGGTCATTCCCACATGGTCCTGTGACAGTGTGTGTGTGAGCGGGGTCTCTGGAGCCTCGCTGCCTGGAACTAAAGCTCAGCCCTCCCTCTTGGTACAGGGTGACCTTGGGGTCCTGCAACCTCTCTGTGTCTCAGTCCCTTTTTCTCAAAAGGGAAATAATAATAGGAATTCTGCCTCAGAGGGTTGTTGTGGTGATGAAATGAGTTAGTGTCCATAAAAATGTAAGATGGTGCTTGGGGTGCAGTCAGCGCTGAGTAAGTACTATTTATAGAGGAGGAGGCAGCCTTACTGGGGCATCTTCCAGGTGCGGGGCGTGCTTCCTCTAATCCTCACTGGGAACCCAAACCCAGGTGTGTGACTCCTGTAGCAAGTCTGCCTTCCTTCCTCGGCTCCTTCTCCAGAACAGCCATTAGCTGAGCCCTTCCATTTACCTGCTGGGAGACCGGGATGCAAGTCAGAAGTCTGGCCAGGACTTGATCTCAGGTCCAGGGAGTGTCCTTGCCCTGAAGCTTCCTGGAGTTGGTGGGACATCGCTCACTGAAAAGTCCCATCTGCAGAGCACTTGTCCACTCCAGGCCCTTTGTAAATGAACCCTTAAGCCCACCTGTGTGAAACGCTGCCATGGGGAGGTACTCCCCCTCTGGAGACGGCTGGGCAGTGGGCGTAGCTGAGGTTTCAGACTTGCACACAGCCACCGGGACACCTGAGTCAGAGTCCTATCACTCTCACCCCCTCACTGGGACCCCCATCAAGTCCTCAACTCTCAGAGCCTCTTTCTCTGCCTATGAAGTAGCACCAACCTCGTCCTCCAGGGCCTGCCGTGAGGATTTATGGAGCCCCGCTCCAGGTGCCAAGGGGCCCACCAGGCCCTCTCTTGGGAGCTCACTCCTCAGGGGTGTCCTGTGGGGGCACGCAAAGGATGGGGAGAACCCGCATGTGCGTGCAAACACACACTCACAACCACCAGGACACCAAGACACACACACTCTCTCTCTCTCACACACACACTCTCTCTCTCTCACACTCACAACCACCAGGACACCAGGACCAAGCCCAAGCTGAGATCGCCCACAGTGCAGTGGTGACCTTGGCCCCTTCCTCCCTCCTCTCTCTCACTATTTTCCTCCCTCCTCTACCCTGCACCTCTTCTTCATCTCCTCCTCCCCCCTCCCTCCCATACAGCCTCAGATATACATGAAACTAGATCCAGGAAGGGGTTGTCATGGGGCCTTTTGCTTTCCCAAGCTTGTCTTTTCATCTGTGAAATGGGCAGAGTTGGAGAAGGGGGGGTGAGAACTTAGACTCTGTGAATGTCAGGCTCTTCAGGGCCAGCCTTCCTGGAATTCCATAACCTGGGTCCTTGGGCTCAGCTAAGGGCAGTCAGGGTAGAGCCTAGAGGACCCCTGTCACATGACCCACACTCAGCCCAGCAGAGACATACCCCTAACCCGACCCCAAATGTCCTGCTTCAAGCCTGGGCTCTTCCTACTGTGTATCCTTCCTCTTAGTAGAGAAGAGCAGCAATACTTTACACAGAACTCTCTAGAGAAAAATCATGCAGGCATATATCCAAATAATTTGCAAATCCCATGCAAATAGACTCCTGGTTTATCCCATCTTGGTTTCATGGAAAGGGTACCACTTTGAAACCAGTAGAACTGGACCTGAATCCCAGTCAGGCCCCCCTGGGAGACACTCAGCAAATGATGCCACCACCCTGACTTGGTTTCCGTGTCTGAAAAATGGACTCAATCCAGCTACTGAACATAGTAGTACCTGTCACTGAACCATCTCTCTCTTTCTTTGTGACTGCATCACATGGCTTGTGGGATCTTAGTTCCCTGACCAGGGATTCAGCTTGTGCCCTCAGCAGTGAAAGCATAGATTCCTAGCCATTGGACGGCCAGGAAATTCCCTGGTCCATCTTTATTCATTCATTTCACACATAAATATTGAGCATTTGCCTTGCCCCAGTGCTGAGCTGGGCGCTGACAAAATCCTGGCCAAGAACGGGAGCTGTGTCCTTGCCCTCCTGGAGCGCACAGCCTGGACAGAAGATAGATTTGCACAGCAGATGCAAGCCTCAGTCCCCCACACTCAGAGGTACTGAAACTACAATTTTCCTTACATTTCTAAAACTGCACTCAGTTTCCGTTTCGAGGCCCCATTCTGCCAGGTTCCAGAAACTTAATCTCTGTAATCTTGGTGTCACCTTTCCCCAAGGTTGTATGACTTAAGCCAAGACTTCTGCTGCTCCTGGGGGTGATAGACAGGTAGTCTTCTCATCAGTGTCGTCATCTATCCACAATGCTTACCCTCCATCAGTGGCATCCTTGTGACTCTCTGGGTCTTGGTCACTGCAGAGCCCCTGCAGGTCACCACCATGCCAGACCCTGGTTTCTGACTGCAAGCCTCTTTATCTTTGCTGGCTCTCTGCTAGGTTTGCACCCCTACCACCACCTTGTCCACCTTCAGGACATCCATCCATTATTATTACTTCCCTCCAAACTGCATTCCAGGCTGCAGCCAGGGGAAACTCTCTCCAAAGGCCAGATCTGACCCTGACCTTGGCAATGGCTCTCATGAGCTGTTCATATTCTTCAGCAGGATCGGCAAGCCCCCATTTACCTCTCCTGCTTCTCTCTCAACATCCTCCCACCCCACACCTTCAGCCAAACCAAATAAGAGCAATGAGTAAACAACACACTTCCTATGTGCTGGGCACTTTGCTCACATTAACTAACTCAGATCCTTATAATACTATTCTTCTTCTTAATTGGTGAGGAAACTGAGAAACAGAGAGGTTAAGGCCACAGTTTAGTCCAGTTTCAATGTCTGTGCCCTTAGTCATGAAGCTATGCCACCTGGAACTGAAGAACTCTCTTAAGAAACAGGTTGTCTTCTGTCTCGCCTCCTAATCTCTGTGTAAGACTTCCCCCACCTGGAACACTGTCTCCTGGCACCTCTATCATCTGGTTCACTCTACTCATTCTTTAAGTTTCCACAACACCTTCTTGACTCCCAGGCTGGGTCAGGAGACCTCGGGGTTCCTAGGACTCCTTGTGCTGTTCCCATCTGTTGGGGTCCTTTAATGGACTGGAACCTTGTGGTACGGAGTCGACGATAAGAAAGTGAAAGAGAGAAAGAGAGAGAGAGAAAGAGAGAGAGAGAGAGACAAAAAAGACCCTGGGACCTAAGCTCTGGTGGAGCAAAGGTGCTTTAATGATTTTCTTATGAGTATATATAGGCTGTGGTACAAGAAACTTCTTTTGGGAATGATAGAGATCAGAAAACCAAACGTACAGCAACCGTTACCAAGGGAACAGGGGTAATGTTAGTCACAAGGTCAGGACACAATCCATATCTCAAGAAAGGGGAACGAGACTAAGCAGTTTTGTCCTAAAGAGAATGTTTACTAAAGGAGACCCAAGCCTGCCTCACACAATGACCTTAGTCCCTGGGAGCAGCGTGCTGTTCCGCTTGAAGAGGGACAAAGGACTCATCAGAGACAGCACGTAGAAATCCTCCCGTCAAACATTCCCTGACACCCATCAGAGCCCTTGTTGGTAGGAGCTGCTCTCCCCCCATGCACCCCTCTGAGCAGGAACCTATTACGCATCTTGGAATGCCAAGCTGCTCCTGGCATGGACCTGATCCTGCGCATGTTTATAGAATGAGTAATTATCAGCTCAACTAACACTCTACTTTGTCCAGGTCAAATGAATTCCTGGGGCTACTCTACCAATGGGCATTTATTGGGCGCCTGCTGCATGCCTGGCTCTGTACAGCGGGAGAAACAGCAACATTGAACTTTTAGTTGTGGCTTACTTGGTGCTGGTCACCGTGGCCAGGCAAGGTCAGCACAGGGCAGTGAGGTTGGCCACCCAGCTTCCATTTCCAAACTCTGCCACTTTTCCTCCTCTTCCTCCACCCTCTCTAGCCCCCAGTCCTGCTTTCTTCTGCCTTCCTAATGAAGGATCTGCAAATATGTTTACTGAATGTGCTCTCATAAAGTCACTTAGGTCAAAGGTTGAAAGCAGTGGAGGTAGTAAAAATCAGAATGCAGCCTAGAATTAGGTGTTGTGGTCTATGAAGTTGACTGACCATAGGATCTGGGAACAAGGATACTGAATTGGAGAAGCCAACAAACCAACAACTGAAGCCAACAACTGAAGGGGCAGAGACTGATCTTCAGGGGGTGGATTGTGTCTCCCAGAAGGAGGAAGTGTGGTCTCCTCATTTGACAGATGAGGATTCTGCTACTTTGAGGTAAAGGAATGAAGTAGGTGGAATCATAACCTGTCACTGTGGGATGCATCCTTGGGAATCACTGTGTTCTTTCATCTAAGTTTAAAGATGAGCCAAAACTAGAAGCCAGGTTCTCTGACTGCTGGTTTGTTGGCTTCTCCAATTCAGTATCCTTGTTCCCAGATCCCACGGTCAGTCAACTTCAAAGACCACAACACCTAATTCTAGGCTGCATTCTGATTTTTACTACCCCCACTGCTTTCAACCTTTGATCTAAGTGACTTTCATGAGAGCACATTACAATGTTCAGGTGCTGGGACCAGCAGTCAAAATGCAGGAGTTCTAAGTCAGTCCCACAGAATTCTTCCAGATCACTACCTCTATATCAGGTTGAGGAAACTGGTCAGAGAAAACTAACAACCAATGAGGAGTCCATGCAGATCTCCAAGTCCTCACACTCTCTGCTTCCTTCGTCCATTCCATGCTTTTGGCCCATACTGGGGGATGGCATTTCCTCTCCACTCTTGCTCTGACATTTCTCCTCATTTTCCACTTCACTTACCACCCCCTCCCCACACCAAATAAAAGTGAAAGATCTCCTCCCAATTTCCTCCTCAATACGAAAGATTCCTGTTGAACTGAGTCTGACCTCTAGCCAAGAGATGAATCTAAAACTTCTGCTTTCCTTGCCCCATGCTCACTCTGGGTGGCTGCAGCCTCCAGTCTGGCTTTGTTTCCTCTCATCCTCTTATTAGTTGCTTGATCTGCAGCCCAATTAATCTGGTCATCTGTGAAGGAGGATGGCTCACAATGAACTACTCCATTTCCAGAAGCCTTTCTCTGAGGCAGTATGGCCAGGCCCTGAGCAATGTCTGGCTCCTTGATGGAGGGCTGCCCCGGGAGCTGGGGTCAATTAGTGGACAGATTAAGCAATTATTAGCCCCTAACAAGGGTGCTTGGCATCATTACCCTGCCTATTTACTGGCAAACTACAGCTTTCATATGAAAACCAACAAATAAATTAGGGCATCTGGTCTACCGCCGCGTCAGCCATGCAGTAAATGATGTCCAACTGGCTCTCGGCTGCCAATGGATTCTCAGCCCAAGATATCCCTCCCTGGTCACAGCAGCTCTGGAACGTGCCACAGAGTGACTTATCATTCCAAGAGCTAAGTGCCTGCCACTGGGCACATGGATTGTTCTTAGTTACCCCGCTGCTTCCTCCTGTCTGGCTGTCAAAACCTACATATCTGTCAGGGCCCAGCTCAAAGCTTCTTTCTCCTTGATACATTTTCTGCTCTCTCCAGCAGGGGAAGGGCTCTCTCTGTTCTCCTTCTGTGCTTTTGGAAGGGTTGTGTGCTCTCCTGTCACTTTCCAGCATGGCAGGTGTCTCATGGAATGCCAGAGTTCCATTCTGTCTATTTTTTTCAGGTCTCCAAGGAATAAGTAGAAACATGGAGAAAAAGAGGATCAGGGCAAAGACTCAGTTCTTGTTTTCTTACCTCCTCCCTTGTAGATGTGTGCAGGCCATGGCCAGGACATCAACAAAGGTGGTGACAGGGTCAGGTTTGCACTTCAGGACAGTCCCTCTGGCGGTAGTGATAAGGGCACCTTCCAGAGGTGGTCGCTATCACCTAGGCCAGCTCTGGTTGCTCTCATCCAGGCCAGATGTGATGGTGGCCTAGAAGAGAGGCAGGGGGATGGAGATGAGGGGCAGATTTGCTCTTTTCAAAGAAGAGACTTGGGGACTGCCTGACTATAGGAGGAGAGTCATGGAGGAGACAGTCCTAAATCTGGTGACTGGGAGGCAAGGTGGTATTTGTCCTAGTGAGAAGCAGAGAAGGCAGCCAGCCCTGGAGTCTGGAAGCAGAGGACCCTTTAAGTGGGGAAAGGAGCAGAGGTATTGACAAAACCTCCCTGTCTTTTTGTGACTTCTCTCTGTTTCCTGGTGTACCCTTCAGCCTCACGAGGACTGAGACCTCTTAAGGTCCTCACCCCTCAATCATCCAAACTAATGTCAGCCTTTAGCTAGCAGTGGACACATTAGGGAGCAACTCTGCTTTTATTGTTCAGAGTTATCCTGCCTCTCCCCTATCTCTGTCGAGACTCCAAGGCATAGCTCACATGCTGTCTTTTCCTGGAGGCCCTTCCTGTCCTCTTGAGCAGGACATGCTGTCCTCCAGGCCTTGACCTTCAATATTACGTCTTGAGCTGTCTCCTGGAAACAGAGATATTATTTGTAAAATTCACTGGGCAACCCCTAATTCATAGCCATGTACCCACAGTGGCTAACAACATAGGCCCCCAAATCACCCATTGATCTCTCATTGTTTTTCCCAGCTGAGGAAAGGTGCTCCCTCCTTCCTGAAACATGTCGACACTAACCCAGATGCTTCTCTTTTTCGCAGGGATCATTGACTTCCTCATAAGCCAGCACCCTATTGCTCGTGTCCTACGGGAACACCTGGTCTTCAAGATTGCACCCATGCTCAATCCTGATGGTGTCTACCTGGGCAATTACAGGTGAGGGATGGGGGAGAATGCTTGGGTGGGGGTATGAAAGCAAGAAGAAAAAGGGGCTGTTTTTGAGGAGGAATTTTCTTCACCCATGAGTTCATCAGAAGTTTCACCCCAGCTCCTGAGGATGTGATGGGCTGATCTTGGCTAGCTCATGCATAGTCATGTGAGATCACTTGCTGGAGTTTCCTGGGCAGTTTGCTGGATCAGGAACCAGGAGACCTAGTATCAGTTTTGGTGCCTACTTCCTAGGTAACCTTGGGGAATTCACTTTCCCTCTCTGATGCATTGCAGTTTCTCTTGCATAATTAAGATAATAATTACTTCCCTGGCAGGGCACTTGTGAGCATCAGTGCTCACAAAGAAACAGTAGCAATGAATGTGCTTTTGAGCATATGGTGGTGATGACAGTTACCATTTTGTTTCTGGATTTCTTCTTGGAGATTATTAATGAAGGAGAGCGGCAGCCTGCATCACGTGGGCAGCATTTCTCTTTGGTGTGAGCATACTGGCTGGCCCCACACTTCACTCATGCACTTCACATCTTGAACTCTTTCTCCTGGCTTAGCCCCATAATTTACAGCCAAAAATTCCACTGCCCGGGGAACCATCTGCTGAGAGAACATTGAATCCTCTGAGAAAGAGTGCGTCATTAGCCGTATTTCACCTTTGAGGCAACACACGGGCCCAAAGTCTTACAACCAGTAAATCGTTGACTAACTTCACTGCCCAAATTATACAACTTGAGAGCTGATTGGTCCTAGAATTCCCAAGGTGATATTCAAGCTCCCCAGCTTTGATGCAAGACTCTGTGTGACCTGTTGCCTCACCCCCCACCCTCTAGTCTTAGAATCATTGCTCTGGCCACTCTAAGGAAGGCCTGGTTCCTTACACAGGTCCTGTTGGGGACTGATACCTCACCTTCATAAAGGCCCTCTGTCCAGGGCTTCCTAGTCCCTTCCTCATCTCACTTTGTGTGTTTTTGTGTTAGTTGCTCAGTGACCCCACGGACAGTAGCCCACCAGGCTTCTCTGTTCATGGAATTCTCCAGGTAAGACTACTGGAGTGGATAGCCATTCCCTTCTCCAGGAGATCTTCCCAACTCAGGGATCAAACTCAGATCTCCTGCACTGCAGGCAGATTCTTTACTCTTTGAACTACCAGGGAAGACCCCTCATCTCACTAATCCTTCCTTACAAATCAGCTTGTACCTCTTCTTCCGAAAAACATCCCCCAATCCCCCAAACAGAATTGGCCATTCCCTTCTCTGAGCTCCCACAGGCTTGGATACTGAATGTGTCTTACCCCACTGCAAGGACCCCATGGTCCTAAAACCACCAGAGGGAAAACACTGAGCCTTAATGGTCCTTGTGTTCCCCAGTGCCTATCATCAGGGATCAGCATGTGGTAGATGCTCAAAAAGAGTTTGGTGGATACAAGAAAAAAAAAAGAGAGAAATGACTTTCCTGATGAAGGCACTGAGATTCAGAGATCAAATGGGACTTGCCCAAGGTCAGTGGCAGAACTCAGACCAGAACCCACATTTCCTGACATCCCATCAGGTCCTTTTGAAACAGAGCTGGTTTAATGCTTTCCCAGAGTGTGGCAGTTGGATCCACAGAGGCTTCCTAGTACCCCTGGGTATGAGTTAGAGAGAACCCATGGGATGCATGATGCCTTAATTAAAGACAGTTTTGCTTCTTCTTAATTGGCTCAAGTGATGGTTCATTAGCACTGGCAGGTTTTTATGGCTGTTGCAGGCCTGGGAGCAGTGCCTTTCCACCTTTCCTGGACAGAATGCAATGTTGGCGATAATGGTAGTGGAAGGACCATTTGATTGATGTTAACATTTCTGTTTAATTACAAGAGCAGCCATGGTTAGAGAGAGGTCAGTACTGTCCAGTCCACATACTTATTTATGTCATCATCTGCTGTCCGGGGATGACCAGTTGGAAAGAGGTCTTTGACCTTGGCCAAAATGCCTCCTCTTTCTGGGCTTCAGATGGCCAGTGCGGGTGGTGCTGGGGAGGTAACTGTTTCCTGTATGTCCCCAAGCTGTCCAAGTTTTATGATTTGGGGCTTTCAGGATAAAAGAATTCCGCCCCTCAGAAATGGTGCTGTACTGAAGTTTAAAAGCCCAGCCTTCTCCCAGAGAGAGTATGTGATTCTCATTACAAGAGCTGAAGAAAATCTCTAACCACAGGCATTAATCCTCTTGCTAAAACAGCTCTGAGTAGCAACAAAAAACCTATCAATCATGAAGATTCACCATTAAATATTTGGAGGATGTGAAAAATAATAATCAAGTCTACAAATGGAGAGCTTCAAGGTACCTTAGGGGTTCTGTAGGCCAGCCCCTCACAGAGCTACCCTACTGGCCACAGCACAGCGTCCCATGGTTTGGTGGGACTTGCCCAGGCATTGTAGGGGGAGAATGGATTCAGAGTTCAAGTAAATTAAGGGAAACATACAGTTAGGCAAAGTTAAACACTCTCTTCTACACTAAGATTTTTCCATTTTGAATATGCCAGTAAACAGAAATCCCAAGAGGGGAATAAAGTGTTCAGTGTTTCCCAAAGAAACCCCTTTCCCCACTGGCCCTCACCTGCCCCACTGTCCCCAGGGGTGTCAAGGGCTATAAAACACCTGGAAAATGCCAGCCCAAGGACTCTGCCTGCTCACCAGTGCCATGTCAGGCACTCACACACGTGTCTCATTTAATGCTAGCAGCAACTCTGTGAAGAAGGATCTTTGTGAAGCTTTCTGTGCTTGAAAATAATAAAAATCTACTCCATGCCCTCCAGGTGCCTCTTCCCCCAACCCTCCTCCTCTTTTTCCTTCTCTTTTTCTTCTCCTATGCTAAAGAACCATGTAATCAAATCTAGAAAGAGGAATCAGATTTCCCAGCTTTGACCATACAAAGCTGTCTGATTCTTTGTGACCCCATGGACTATACAGTCCGCGGAATTCTCTAGGCCAGAATACTGGAGTGGGTAGCTCTTCCCTTCTCCAGGGGATCTTCCCAACCCAGGGATCGAACCAGGATCTGCTGCATTGCAGGTGGATTCTTTACCAGTTGAGCTACCAGAGAAGCCCTATATTTAATAATACAAGTACCAATACCATGGTATTTATAGTGAAATAGACAAGGTGCACTCTAGCACTTAATGGCTGGTGATGACACCTGTCCCATGATAGATGATGTACTTTATGTAAAAGAGCAGCAGTGTTTACTTACTAGACTCCTATGTGTGCTCCCAAACTCTGGCTTATGGGAGGAGTAGAGAGAACCAGAGTTATAGCAGCCACCGTACGCTCTCTGGCAGCCCTGCATAACAGGAGCTGGTGTAACAGGAGATAGCAACAGTATTATGGCATCTAATAAAAACACAGGCCAACTATATGGTCTGTCTCACTTTTGTTTGTTAGCTCCGATTGCAGCCATGAAATTAAAAGACGCTTACTCCTTGGAAGGAAAGTTATGACCAACCTAGATAGCATATTAAAGAGCAGAGACATTACTTTGCCAACAAAGGTCCATCTGGTCAAGGCCATGGTTTTTCCAGTGGTCATGTATGCATGTGAGAGTTGGAGTGTGAAGAAAGCTGAGCGCTGAAGAATTGATGCTTTTGAACTGTGGTGTTGGAGAAGACTCTTGAGAGTCCCTTGGACTGCAAGGAGATCCAGCCAGTCCATCCTGAAGGAGATCAGTCCTGGGTGTTCATTGGAAGGACTGATGCTGAAGCTGAAACTCCAATACTTTGGCCACCTCATGTGAAGAGTTGACTCATTGGAAAAGACCCTGATGCTGGGAGGGATTGGGGGCAGGAGGAGAAGGGGACAACAGAGGATGAGGTGGCTGGATGGCATCACCGACTCGATGGGCATGAGTTTGAGTAAACTCAATTCAGTTGAGTGATGGACAGGGAGGCCTGGCGTGCTGCGATTCATGGGATCGCAAAGAGTTGGTCACGACTGAGTGACTGAACTGAACTGAACTGAAGTTGTGTCTGACTCTTTAGAAATCCCATGGACTATAGCCCACAAGGCTCCTCTGTCTGTGGGATTTCCCAGGCAAGAATACTGGAGTGGGTTGCCATTTCCTTCTCCAGAGGATCTTCCTGACCCAGAGATCGAACCCTGTCTCCTGCATTGACAGGTGGATTCTTTACCACTGAGTCACCAGGGAAGCCCTGTCTTTGCTGTCTCTGTCTCACTTACTACACTCTAATAACACTGGCCATTTTCTGCAGTTTAGGTCTGAGATTTAATGTCACTTCACAGAAAGGCCAGGCTTCCCTAGTGGCTCAGAATATAAAGAACCTGCCTGCAATACGGCAGATATGAGTTCGATCCCTGGGTCGAGAAGACCCCCTGGAGAAGGGAATAGCAGCCCACTCCAGTATTCTTGCCTGGAGAAATCCATGGACAGAGGAGCCTGGCAGGCTACAGTCCACGGGGTCAGAAAGAGTCAGACATGACTGAGCGACTAATACACACACACACACACACACACACACACACAGAAAGGCCTGCCTAGATTCTCCAATATAAATTAGGTTTCCCATTACCCTCTTTCAGAGCACTCAGAACTATCCTTTCAGAGCCCTTGCCCCAGCTTGTAATCATGTGTTTATTTATTGAATGACTGTCCCCACCTTTAGACCGTAAGCTCCCTGAAGTCAGGATTTTATCCCCAAAGCCTGGCACACAGCCCAGGACAGAACCAGTCTTTGACGTATAATTATCCATGCGAGTCAATAAACTCCAGAGCAGTGCTTAGTAACTAGGAAATGGCACAGGGGCTTCCCTGGTGGCTCAGACAGTAAAGAATCTGCCTGCAATGCAGAAGACATGGATTTGATCCCTGGGTTGGGAAGATCGCCTGGAGAAGGAAATGGCTACCCGCTCCAGTATTCTTGCCTGGAGCTGCGTCCACAGGTAGCGCAATCATCACCAGATGCCCTCGGCTCCCAACCCTTTACTTTCAGCAACTCAGCCTCCTAACCCTGGTTGTTTTGATCTTACGCTGTTGTGACATAAACACTACAATGAACTGCTCGAATGATTTAGTGAACTTTGGGTTCAGAGCCACGCTTAGTTCTTGTACAGGGCATTATACTTAGAAACCACCGTGGATCATTACCACAACTCTTTGAGAAAGGAAAGTCAGTTTTTATCATATCCATTTGAGCAAAGGGGAAACCAAGTCTGCAGAAGTGAAGAGCTGTGTTTAAGGTCCCTTGGTGTGTCCAGGGCTCCCTCCACTGCCAGACACTGCCTGTGTCCTACAGGCTGGAGGCAGAAGCAGAGAACTAGTGGACCAGCTTCACCTACTCTCCTAAGCCTTCTCTTCCTGGGGCAAGACCCTTCTCTCCCCAGCTTCAGTTCCCCTCTGCTCTCTTGCAAGAGGAAAATGAAGTGCAGGATACTTCTCATCATTTAGCAGAGGCCCTGGAGACAGGCTCTGTCAAGAATGGTACAGCTACAGCACAGATGAACCTGGGGGACGTTATGCTAAGCGAGATAAGCCAGACACAAAAAGACGGATATTTTATGATTCCACTAATATGAAGTACTTAAGAGTAGTCCAAATCATAGAGGCAGAAAGTAGAATGGTGATTTCCAAGGGCTGGCTGGTGGGGCTGGGGGAGGAGACTTATCTTTTAATGGATATAGAGTTTCAGTTTTACGAGAAGGAAAAGGTTTGGAGATAGCTGGTGGTGATGGTTGCACAACATTGTAAACATACTTAATACCACTGAATTGTACACTTAAAAATGATTAAAATGGTACATTTTATGTTGTGTGCCTTTTATCACAATGTAAAAATAGTGGTATAATCTACCAATGCAATTTGAGCATCTTTGGAGAGGTTTAGGGGGGAATCCCAGGCTTGGAAGGATGGAGGGATAAACTCTGTAACTTCAGGCGCTTACAGAGACAAGAGCCACAGGCAGAGGTCGGCAGGCCTTTGGGGTCCAGGGTGACGGGCTGAGTTGGCCTGTGCTTGTTGGTGGCTCTCGCCGTCCTGCAGGAGGTTGGCCGTCCCCGCACAGTGCAGCCCGTATTCTCTCTCTCCGTCACCTCCTCTTCCCCATCACTTCCTTTGCAGAGGAGACACCCTCCTTCCCTACCTGTACCCCACTGAGGCTGTGTGATGTGCAGTTTTCCTTGCAGCTGAGAAACAGACTCTCCATCTCCATATGACAATATGAAACTCTGCATTAAGTTTGCATTTCTTAATTAGGTGCTTGTCATTGTGTATTCCATAGAGTCACGTATAAGTAAACAGTCGTAGACCTTTGAATAAATTTATTGGTTTTATTTATGTTTCTGGGCATAAAAATCTATAATTACCAGGTACAGCCTCCATATAACTGGTATTTAATGACAATTACTTTTTGTTACCATAGAAATGAGTCCAACATAGTTACCCATAATTTCTCATTTCCCAAATCTCACACATGCTGAATTGCAATATTACCATAGTAATTGCCTATTAGTCATCATAAAATACGCAGTTACCCAAAAGATATCAGGATGCTGTGAAATTTCTCATCTTTGGGAAGCCTCAGTGCTTCTTGAGAGTGTGGAGGTGGGGGAGAGGAACAGACCTCCACGGGTGGTGCAGAAATGATTCAGCTTTATCGCACGGCGCTGCAGACCCCGCAGTGGAAACGGATGCTGCTACAACCCGCAGACTTGCAACACATTCTGTCTGTTGGCCCTGGTGAGCTTTACGTAGCAAAGAATGCTCCAGCGCAGTAAATCCAATTTAACTAAGGTTTGTCGAGGGCCTGCTGAGTGTCAGGCCCTGTGCTGCGCCTTAGGGAAGCAGATGGAGATGAGAGGCAGCCTTTGGCAATAAGAGGCTCAGTATTTGTACTAGAGGGGTGTGTGTGTCATGCTGTGGAAGCCTGGACATCATCAGAGCTAGTGTCTAAGTGCCTACTAACCACACATTATATATATCATCCCTGCTAACACTCAAAACAACCCTGAGGTGGACGTAGTATTATGGCCCCTTTTTAATTAGAGGAGCAAATTGAGGCCCAGAGATACCAAAGAACTTGCCCTGCGTCCCCTAGCAGGAAGGGTCAGGTCAGGTTTATGAATCCAAGCTGGCCAGGCCTAGCCTGCTACAAATTAAACCCATGGCTACACTCTATCCTGAAAGCAGGGAGTGCTTCCTTCTGACTAAGGGTGATGAGGGAAGGTTTTTAAAAAATGTGTATAGTCCACCAGACATAGAAGGGATATAAGGAGAGATTTTTACAGCAATCATCATTACATATGGCAGAGGGTAAAACACCAGGGGAGGTATTTCCAGCACACACATACACACACTTACAAACACAAACATAACACGCATATAGATATACACATAGAGACACGTACACATAGGCATGTACAGACGCTGTAACCGACCAACCCCACTCACCTCAATAGCCAAAGAAGGAAACACTCTTAACTGTCCGAAATAGAATGGAAAACAAAATTAGCTATGTAAAAAATATGTGTCAGTATTCTATTTGTTCTTTGACAAGCATAAAACTGCATTTTTCATCAACTGGAAGTGAGCACAAAGATCCACTGCAAGTTGCCTCACCAAGCAGTATCTGCCAGCCCCTTCTCACTATGCCTCCTTCCGCACACAGGTCTCATGCCCCTCCGCCCCCCACCACCTGCTGCCTTCTCAGCCTCGTCAGCCTTGGAGTGTGATGGGGCCTCAGAGGTAGCTTGTCCAGGGCCCCACCTAAGGCAGGGGAACCTTAAGAAGTGCCACACTGATGCCAGCTCTGACTATTAGAGGGTGTTTATATCCACGCCTAACCTGTCAGCCATCATTTCTGCTTTCTGCCCTTGAAGGATTAGTCATGTTCGATCCATCTTTCACATGGTAGCATTTCAGCTATTTGAGGATTCTATGTCCCCATGCCTCCTTACTCCTCACTCACTCCAACCACTGTCAGCTCCTGTTCTCCTGGCTGAACATCCCCAAAGGTTTACAACTTTTCATATGTGATCTGAAATCCAGTTCTCTCCCCGTCCTTCCTGCTGTCTTCTGAACATGCTCCAGATGTTCATCATGGTCTATGTTTGAGACGTGATGTCCAGGATGGAAAACGTATAATGATGAGTGTTGATGATGACGATGGTGATGATAGTGATGGTGATGATGGGATGATGGTGGTGCTGATGACGATGACAACAATAATGATGTAGATGATGCTGGGAGTGATGGCAATGATAATGGCGATGATAAATAGCCTATTGACTCTCCCAGATCTTGCCTTAGTCTAGGTATTTTGCATGTATTGCTTTATTTAATTCTTAGAACAACTCTATTATTATTCTCATTTTACAGATGAGGAGTCTGAGGCATAGGTAGATTCAGTAACTCCCTTAAGTTCATAGAGCTAGTTAGTGGCACAAGAGAAGGAAGGAATCATCACAAGCCTAGTTCTGGGGACATACTTCTCCTGGTACAACCTACTTGCCCATCGCTATCTGACATTGACCTCTTGTAGACCTCAATCCTTCCACTTGCATTCCTGCTAAGTCACAACCCCCACACTCCAACCACCCCACCGCCCTTCTTTCTCTGAGAACCATAGACTGGGCAAATCACACTCCTCCTTTGAACAAAGAGGAAACCAAGCCACAGAGAGGCCAAGTAACTTGCTCAAGGTCACACAGTATGTAAGTCACATAGTTTTTCAAGAGGAAGCGCAAGTGACACAGGGGCCAGACCAAGCCTTGCCTCCCAGAGACTCTCTCCCATTTTATATAACCTGAGTGATGTTCCCACAGAGGCTGAAAGGACACCGGGGCTGGCAGCATAATCAGGTGTCTAACCCACGAGTGCACACCGCCAAAACCAATTATTCAAATGAGCTTCCCAGCCAGGTTCCGCAGAAAAGGCCAGATGGCTAGATGTCTGTGGAGACTGCTCCCCGTCTCTGTCCCTTCAAGTAGCCTTTCAAAGTTAGAGTTGATAGTGAGTTGATTTTAATAATTAATTCTACAGTGAAGACAGGCCTCTGTGGGACAGTTACCCAGAATTAGGGGCTGGGGAGTCTGGAGGAGCAAAACATTGTGATTGAATCAAGAACTTCATAGGTGCCAGTCTTAGTTCCTAAACCGCTGATGGAATAGTGTCAGTTCCATGTGCAATCCTTTGGGGCCTCCCTAAATACCATCAGAACCTATACTCTTCACCCTTGTCTTCAAGGTGGGCATGGCATTCAGGAAGCTCTTCCCCAGCCTCACCTCCCACTGTCTCCCTTGTTGGTGTTCAGTGGCTCGGTGGACTCTTTGTGACCCCATGGATTGCAGCATGCCAGGCTTCCCTGTCCTTCATTATCTCCCTTGCCCCATGCTCAAATGCTCACTCAGCAAGTACTTTGTCCCAGGCATCAACTGGGGACCTGCAGTGGGCTTAGCCCATGTTTGCCCTCAGGGAGCAGTGAGATGGATCTTGAGGGGTGAGTGGGAGTTAGTCAGATAAAGAAATTGGCAAAACATTCTCAAACAAAAGAATAATACTGTTAAGTAACAACAGTGATTATAATAATATAAGCATGGATGGAATTTTACAAGTTGTCAGACCCTATTCTAATAATTTTTAATGTATTATCCCCCCTGGAGATGTGGGGGTGATAACTCATCATGCTTCTGCTCCCACTCACAGCCTACTACCAGCCATGTAGGAGGAGATACAGGGATCAGAAAGATTGAGATCAGAATGTTAGCTTTATTATTGATAGAAACAAGATTTGGAAGGCATAGCTTGTATCTGTGGCTAAAATTGGCCTTATACTTCACCCCAAAATTCAACTTCCCCACCATCCACAATTAAAAGATGCTTGCTTCTTGGAAGTAAAGTTATGACAAACCTAGACAGCATATTAAAAAGCAGAGATATCACTTTGCCAACAAAGGTCCATCTAGTCAAAGCTATGGTTTTTCCAGTAGTCATGTACGGATGTGAGAGTAGGACCGTAAAGAAGACTGAGTGCTAAGGAATTGTTTCTTTTGAACTGTGGTGCTGGAGAAGATCTTGTAAGTCCCTTGGACAGCAAGGAGATCAAACCAGTCAACCCCAAAGGAAATCAACCATGAATATTCATTGGAAGGACCGATGCTGAAACTGAAACTCCAGTCCTTCAGCCACCTGATACAAAAAGCCAACTTATTGGAAAAGACCCCGATGCTAGGGGAAATTGAGGGCAGGCAGAGAAGGGGGCGACAGAGGACGAGATGATTGGATGGCATCATCGACTCAATGGACATGAGTTTGAGCAAACTCTGGAGATAGTGAAGGGCAGGGAAGCCTGGCATGCTGCAGTCCATGGGATCACAAAGTGTCGGATGCGACTGAGTGACTGAACAACAAAAATCAGCCCCAAGCCGAGCAGCAAGTGAGAAGGCATACCAAGTGGAGGAGAGGAGGCCAGAACAGACCCTTCCTGAGGGTAGCAGATCTAACAGGCTGTGCCAGGAGGGCCAGCCCAACGAATTCTGCTCCTTACCCCTGGTTAACCCATCAGATAAGTTCCGTCCCCTCCCTCAGGAAGAGGAAGAGAGGAGATGGAGGTGAAGTGCCATTCCCCTTATTTCTGGGGACTAAAAGCCCCCACTAGGATTGAGAAGGGGACTTTCTCCCCAAAACCCTATGAAACTATGAAGTAGGTTCTTGTGTTATCTTCATTTTACAGACAAGGAAACTGAAGCACACAGGGCAGTGAACGTGTTTGCCTGAAGCCCCAGGGGAGGGAGATCCAGGAGTCCAAACCAGAGAGCTGACCCTGAGCCCAGTGTTCATTCTCTGAGACCTGCTGCCTGAACCCCAAGTAAGCAGGAGCCCTGAGGACCACCAGGTGGTCTGGCATGGCTGGTGCCCATGGTCAGGACTGCAGCCTGCAGTGTGGTTTCACACACTGAACAAAGGCTAAGGGGCAGGTGGAAGCTGACAAGCCTGGCCACTTGGAGATCTTACACCAGCCCACAGAAGGGGGTGCATTTTGTAACTAGCTCATAAGACATATAATGTGCAAGGCTTGTGTGTAGAGGTTGGGGGACATGATGCAAGAAGCTGAAGGAATAAGTAGGGGCTGGTTTGTGGAGGATCCAGAGTGTCACACCAAGAATGAAACCGTAAGACCAGCTAACATGTATGTAGCGCTTATCTCAAACAAGGCAGTGTGCCCAGCGTTTACATGACTGATCTCATTCAATCCTTTGAACAACCCTCTGAGGCAGGCAGAATCCATATTTTTCAGATCAGGTCTGAGGCCTAGAGAGGTTAAACCACCAGCTGACCCACAACCACACCAGAATCTCACTCAGGCAGCATGGCTCTGGAGTCCACACTTGCAACCGAAGCCACTTCTCAGGCTCAGGCAAGGCAGGCAAGGGTCTCAGCAGTTTCCAGACCTGTGAAGAGCTAAAGGACTTTTCTTCCCTCCAGGGCTTCCCCTGCCCTTTTTCTATAAAGAAATGGAAAGAGCTGATTCCTAGCCCCACAGGCAGGGGTTTCTCCCAGGTGGCTCAGTGGTAAAGAACCTGCCTGCCAATGCAGGAGAGGTGGGTTTGGTCCCTGGGTTGGGGAGATCCCCTGAAAAGGAAATGGCAATCCGCTCCAGTATTCTTGCCTGGAAAATCCAATGGACAGAGGAGCCTGGTGGGCTACAGTCCATGGGGTTACAAAGAGTCAGACTCAACTTAGTGACTAAACAGGCCTGAGGGGTCTTTAGATAATGTGCCCTCTCGAGCCTTTAAAATGGTTCTCTACTCTTTGTCAGTATTCTTTACAGGGAGGGAAATAATCCATCAGTTCTGGAATGGACTTCCAACTCTACCCTTACATAGCTGTGTGACCTTGGCATCAGTTTTCCCATTTTTGAAATATGGAAATTGGGTTTTATGAAATCTTAGGTCCTTCCAATTGGTGACTGGCTCTCAGAATTGCTTTCAGTCTCAGCGTGGAAATCCTCCCAAGTCCAGCAGGAGCCTCAAAGGAGGAGGCTGAATCCCGGAGCACATGCTCTTCACAGGGAGGGAGAAGGTGCTCCAACACTTCTCCTTGTCCACTAGGAATAAGCTCTGGGAGAAGGGGCACCAGAGAGTCTAGGGTTAGACTCTTTTCCACCCTTTTCCCAGGTGTGGTCTCAGCAGCCCCTTCCCCAATCCTACCACCTTGCCAGAAGGACCCCCACGACAGGGTCAAGACCTTGCTGACCCTTAGAGGTCAGAACCCCGAGTGCTCATCCTGGCTCTGTGTGAACCTTGGGCACACCCAGGGCCACCTTCCACAGACATGCAGTTTGTGCGCTGCACACAGGCTCCTGGTCCAGGGTCAAGGTGGGCTGCAACTCTGCTCCCATCTGGCCAGAGCACGTGCCCACCCAGATGGGTACGTGTTTCTAAGTTGTCAACCGGGAATGACGGGCAGTTTGGCCATTTGCATAAAGGTATTTTTCATGCTAGGTCCTGCTTGAGGCCCAGTTTCTCCATTTAAAAGCTAAGGGTATTGCATCCACCCCTCAGCTCATATGAGTCCCTCTGTCGAGCACTGAACTGACTCCCAGGGCTGCTACAAGAGACTAGAGTGATGGTTAAGAATATAGGCTTTAGAGCTGGGCACACCAGGTTCAAGTCCTGTCTCTGTCCCTTTTCCTTGCTGAGCTAAGGGCAAATTACTTAACCTTTCTGTTTATGTCCATTTCTTCACATTACTGTGAGTTGGCTAGGTACCTGACCCTGGGCTAATGCTGAAGACTCGATGGCAAGTGAAACTGACTTAGCTCTGCCCTCCCAGCGCTTTTAGGTCTCTGAGCAAAACTTGAATTTGTCCAAGGTCATAAAATGACTCAGTGGTAGATCTGGGGCTCAAACCCCAATTCTTCTGAGTTGGAATCTATGTAATTATCTATCCTCCTCTCTGCCTCCACAGTCTGGGCCACATCCATGTTGTGATCATGTAAGAAGGAACATGAGGGAAATGCTTTAAATATCTCAGTGGTGGTGATGGGAAGTGGGTTGATATAATTGCCCCTTGTGTGTGTGTTTGGGACAAAGAGCTCTGCCCACTACCCTCTGTTTCCACTGCAGCAGGGCCCAGCCCACCTGCTAGGCATTTTGCAGCAGCTGTTGATGATAGATAGCCTGGCATTCTGACACTGGCCAATCAATAGAGCTGGAAGTTGCCTCAGGCCAAGAGCAATTGAATCCCAACCTTTTAGTGGCATTAAATAAAGCAATATTTATTTTGCTTTTGGTGCAAATATACTTAATCCAATTCAGCTCATTGATAATGCTGAAAAACTGCTGCGTTTGGGGGACAATTGTGTGCATGCCCCATATATCTCCATTTGTCCATACCACCCTTCCAGGATCACACGGCCCCACATGCTCAGGGTGAGGTTGATCTGGAGCCACCAAGCTGCCTTCCTCTCTACCCTTTAGAGGAGATGAAAAGGAAATCATAAGGAGGGGAATTAAAATCATCGCTCTCGTTCCAGCTGCCATTGTTGCAACAGGGATGAGGTGTGGTGTCCTTCACAAGATGGAACTGTTTATTTGCCATTTAAATAATGTTCTCCAGAACCACTGTATCTCTGCCATTGGGCAGAGGAGGAGGAGAGCATACAGAAAGAGCAGATGAAGTAGTAGTCTAGCATCTCTTTCATAGATCACACAACCTCCTTGATGGCTGGAGGGACGGCAAAGGGTCACTGGGTTCAGTCAGACCTGGGTTTGAATCCCAGCTCTATATTCTAGTGGTTGTCAAATGACCTTCTCAAGGTCATCTCTCTCTTGGATTTTATTTGCTCATTTTTAAAATGGGGATAAATTCTACATACCTCACTGGGTTATCGTGAGAGTATCTGGCATGTAACAAGTGCTTAAATACTTTTCAAAATATGTCTTCAAGTAATTACCTGGACCTTGTTTGCAAACCTTCAGGGTATTTGCTCATCTATTCATTTACTCATTTATTCAATAAATATATCGAACCTTCTCTACACTTGGGTCTATGGTATACAAAGTTGGAATGGAGGTGGGCAAGATGACACAGACATAGTCCCCACACTCACTGGGCTGACAGTTTGGAAGAAAAAAAGAAAGATACTCAAGAGCATTTCCCGCTCAAGAGAAAGATGTTACATATTACATGAATAGTCCATGGAATTCTCAGGCCAAAATGCTGGAGTGGGTAGCCTTTCCCTTCTCCAGGGGATCTTCCCAACTCAGGAATCGAACCCAGGTCTCCCACATTGCAGGCAGATTCTTTACCAGCTGAGCCACAAGGGAAGCCCAAGAATACTAGAGTGGGTAGCCTATCCCTTCTCCAGAGGTTCTTCCCAACCCAAGAATCAAACCGGGTCTCCTGCATTGCAGGTGTATTCTTTACCAGCTGAGTTACCAGGGAAGCCACATATTACACAGCTATTTATAAATTCGACTTTCATAAATTTGAATTTTTTAGAATGGTCCTAATGTCGAATATTCAATCTCACTGGTACCATAAACAGCCCCACTTGTGTCAGAACTTGAGTCCTGATTTTGAGCTCATTCAGAAATTTTACCTTGAAAATAAGTAACAAAATAATAGAGGACCAAGGAGACAGAGGCCTAGAGTAGAAACCCTGGCTTTTACACTCAGGGACTCTAAAGTGGAGACCACAGGGGTGAAAGTTGGGCATCTAGAGGTCATCTTGTTCATTCCCCGTCTTTAGGCAGTTGATTTGGGTCCTGAAACCACTGATGAGGAATAACCTGCACCAGCCCATGACCCAGTGAAGGACACAAGCATCACACTGTTAGGAAGGCGTAGAATTTCCCTGACTTTGTACATGCCACCAACTCTGGAATGTTCTCTCTTGTCTTGACTTTGACAAACTTTCCGTCTTCTCCTCAAAGCTCTGAGCAACATGAGAACTCCTAGAGGCAAGGATTGGGTCTGATGCAAATCTCAAATGTTGGAAAACTCATGCAATAAATGTTAAGATATTGGTAATTCTTGATTATTTGGCATTTCTTTTAAAAACTGTATCAATCTCTTTCCTCGACTGTGTTGTTCTTTTTGTATTTCAACCTAACCTTTTTCAAAATGTATGCTTCTTCCAACTCCCTAGCTTCAGAGGTAAAGCCCAGTTACTGATGTCTTTGAATCATTTAATAAGAGAGCTGGAAGAGTCCTTTATGCATGAAGTGTAGCCCCCTCATTCTACAAAGTGCATGGAGCCTAGGAGAGGGAGATGTCTTTCCTAAGATGATGTAGACATTAAAGGTGAGGCCTGTCCTCCGGTCCCTAGCCAGAGCTCCTACAACTTTACTAAGATGTTTTCTTCAATAAATATCAGTCTTTCTACTGATAGGCTGGTTGCCAATAGAAGCTTTCTTTAAAAATCAGCTCAAGTACCATTACACGTCAGTCAGGATGGCTGCTATCCAAAAGTCTACAAGCAACAAATGCTGGAGAGGGTGTAGAGAAAAGGGAACCCTCTTACATTGTTGGTGGGAATGCAAACTAGTACAGCCACTATGGAAAACAGTGTGGAGATTTCTTAAAAAACTGGAAATAGAACTGCCATATGACCCAGCAATCCCACTTCTGGGCATACACACTGAGGAAACCAGATCTGAAAGAGACACGTGCACCCCAATGTTCATCGCAGAGCTGTTTATAATAGCCAGGACATGGAAGCAACCTAGATGCCCATCAGCAGATGAATGGATAAGGAAGCTGTGGTACATATACACCATGGAATATTACTCAGCCGTTAAAAAGAATTCATTTGAATCAGTTCTAATGAGGTGGATGAAACTGGAGCCCATTATACAGAGTGAAGTAAGCCAGAAAGATAAAGAACATTACAGCATACTAACACATATATATGGAATTTAGAAAGATGGTAACGATAACCCTATATGCAAAACAGAAAAAGAGACACAGAAGTACAGAACAGACTTTTGAACGCTGTGGGAGAAGGTGAGGGTGGGATGTTGCAAAAGAACAGCATGTATATTATCAAGGGTGAAACAGATCACCAGCCCGGGTGGGATGCATGAGACAAGTGCTCGGGCCTGGTGCACTGGGAAGACCCAGAGGAATCGGGTGGAGAGGGAGGTGGGAGGGGGGATCAGAATGGGGAATACGTGTAACTCTATGGCTGATTCATATCAATGTATGACAAAACCCACTGAAATGTTGTGAAGTAATTAGCCTCCAACTAATTAAAAAAAAATATATCAGCTCAAAAAGAACCCAGCACAGGTACTGCTGATTTAAGAGTTTCACAAATGCTTTAGCTTCTAAAGCACTCCAGGATTCTTGAGGATTGAGTTGCCTTTGAATCCTCAGCCATACTCTGCTTTCATCTGAAGTTTGAATCAAGGAGTGGATCTTTCAGGATCTCTCAGCAATGACACTTTTCCTTCCGTTTTGAATCTCAATTTTTTGAATCAGAGAGGCTCCCAGGAAGCAGCGTGACCAGGTGTGAAGATCATGGAGACCAGAGCCAGTACACCTCCTGGATTCCAGTCTGGGCCCTGTGCAGTACTGGTTAGCTGACCTTGGGAGAATGGCTTATTTGCTCTGGCCTCCAGTGCTTTCACTTGAAAAAATTGCAATCTGCCTGTGTGGCTGGATGTTTCTGAGAACTATATCATAGGATATAGGAAAATGCTTGGGAAAGAATGAAATGTTCATTCAACAACTACATCTTTAATGTCTGCTGTAGTCCAGGCTTCTTGTCAGGCGCAGCAATACAAACATGAAAAAGACATCATCCTTACACTTGAGGAACTCATGGTCCAGTGGGGAAGACAGACTCAACAATGACTATATTTTACATGGTAGCCACCCTGATGGGGGAGCAATAGATGCCACAGGAGCAGAGGAAAAACACCCACCATGTATTTGCAGAGAGTAAGTCAGCAAGCCTTCCTGGAGGAGATGATATTTAGGCTCAGACAATTTCAGCAATATACCACGTTACCACCAGTGCTGCTGCCATCACTGGCTACCCTTTATTCAATGTTCATTCTGTCTGAGGATTCTCCTGGGCCATTTGTAGACATTTGCTCATGTATGCAATCCAGGGCAAGGTTGTTCTCTTCATTACACATATGATAAAACAGAAACCCAGAGGGGTTTTTAAAAAAGAAATTTTAAAGTCACATAGCTGGTAAGGAGTACAGCCAAACTTAAGCCTAACTGACTTCCAAAGCTTCTAGTCTTCCCAACATAACCTCATTGTTCTGTGTTATTCTGTGGGGCAAGGCTGAGACTGATGGAGAAAGTCACTGGAAGACAAATTTCAGCTAAAGACGAGGAAGATTTTCTTAACAGAGCTTTCCAAGAATGGGATAAGCTGTTTGGGGGATGGTGAGTACCAGGGCCTGGCGGTGTCATGGAACAAGTGACTTGGCCAAGACTTTGCTGAAGGCATTCATATTTGGAAGAGGGAGAAGTAAGTAAGCTAACCATCTCTAAGGATACAGTTATTTATGATTAAATCCTGTTATCAGTGACAGTGTTCCCTTCCAAATTTTTAGGTGCTCAGTGCAGGCTGGAAAAACTCTGTGGGAACAATACCCAGATCAATGGTTTCTCCTGCTTGGTGACCAGCCACTGGGAAGCAGACAATATAGAGGACCTGCTGGAGTTTTCCATAAATTTGCCCACAGAGCCGTACAGTTAGGGATGCTTTCAGTTAAAGAAATAGAGACTGACCCTTCCACTTAAACAAAAACGTGAAATTTATAGGAAGGGGCTAACAGAATGAAGCAGAAGCTGGAGGTCCAGATTTGGAAAACAACCAACTTAACAGAGTAGCTCTGGAGGACAGAAATAAATGGCTGTTGGCAGAAATAATCTGCCTCTGTTCCACCATAGCACTGCTGCGTGACCCAACTGCCAGCCTCGCATCACCTGATCCAAGTTTAAGTCCTGGGCAGAAGTAGCTGTGGCCTAAGTCTGGGTTTCTTGCTGCTCCCCTGCCTGCCAGGTCATCTGGCTCATCTCTCTTGTGTGGTAAGAGAAAAGGCACCACCACAGTCTCAGCATCTTGTAATGACAGAGGAATGAACTCTCCCCAACTCTGCTCCATCTCGCAGTTAGATGCTGGCATTGGCAGAAGAAAATGGGCAAATGCCTACGACATTAGGAGGGAACAGAGCATGGATATGAACTCAGATCTGCCTGATTTCCAGACTGGGCGAGAAAGCCAGGAGGTCATTCCTGACCACCACTGTCCACTGCCCACTCCAGCCCCTGATGGATCGCAAATCCATCAGTTTATGCTGCTCATACATCGCGTAGCACAAAACCACGGCAAACTACAAGGGGACAATGTAACATTGTTGATTGCACCATGTGCCAGAACCTGTGTGAAGTTAAATTTGTTACATGTATTATCTCATTTAATCCTCATCACAGGGTTCTGAATTATAAATGGACATGAGCCTGTGAGCAGATCTTCTTTCTCTAGACTATGTTAGACTGTGTTTCTTGTGAGCATGCAATTGTGAGAATGTTCATAAGCTGATCATGACTTCACCTGTTCTCTCAGGCTCTGTGCTTCAGTTTCCACATCTGCAAAATGGGAATAATAATAGCACTCTCTCATAAGGTTGACATTTAATGAAGTATTTCACACTTAGTAAAGTACTTGATTTTTGAGACAAACAATATCAGTAACTGTTCTGTTTACTGTGACCCCTTAATTGTGATGGTAATGATATTGTTAAATGTATATAAAACTCTGTTTCCACTCCACCATCAGTGAGAAGCCAACATCAGCACTTGATTCATCTAAATACAGAAATGTGAAGATAAAACAGTGAACCTCCTTGCCAGGCATTGGAGGCCCTTAGATTTCCCCTCCCACTCCCTTTATAATTCACTGTCACCACCTCCTCACTACATCCTCTGTGATTCGATCAAACCAAATTGCCCATCATTCCTCCAGAAGCCGGGGTGGCTTCATAATTCCTTTCTTTGTTTACACTTTCCCTTCTGCCCCCACACCTGCAAACGTTTGTTCAGTAAGACCCAAGTCAAATGGCTTCTCCTCAATGAAGCCTTTCCCCATGTGTCCCCACGAAACATTAATTATTCCCCCATGGGGTTCCCAGCCCGCTTATTTTAAGTAAGAGAGGAAATTATTATTATTTACTCCCCAGTCACCTTGAAGGAGAGGTAGTCTTAGTGTTCCTACTGGTGGTCCCCAGTAGAGTCCTTTTTATTTTTTTTCTGAATGAGGTGAGAGGTGGGAATGTACCTGTAATAAGTTGTAGTAGTAATATAGTGTTAGTCACTCAGTTGTGTCCAGTTCTGAGAACCCATAGACTACAGCCCTCCAGGCTTCTCTGTCCATGGGATTTTCCAGGCAAGAATACTAGAGTGGATTGCCATGCCCTCCTCCAGGGCATCTTCCCGATCCAGGGATCAAACCCAGGTCTCCTGCACTGCAGGCAGATTCTTTACCATCTGAGCCACCTGAGAAGGGGCGTTAAATTTTATTACTTAAGGAATAGAGGGAAGGGTTTGGGAAGCAAGATGGAATGGATTAAATAATAGGACAGAGGGATAGAGAGAGAAAAAAGGGGCATTCAGGCAAAGAAAGGCCATCATCAGTTTTAAATCTGATTAAAAATCTGCAAAGAGCAGAATTTTATCCTACAGGTGATGGAGAATCATAGATGAATCTTGATCAAGAAAGCATGATCATCAGATCTGTGTGGGAGACATTCTGGAGACAGAAAAAGGATGGGCACAGTCATTTGAGTTGTGAGCAAGCATGGGTTTCTGGAGTTGTCCCTCAGCCTGGGCTGGCCTGGAGAGTACCTACAGCATGCGAAGGTCCAGCAGATGGAGGCACAGACCCAGAGACCTGGGGAGGTACCTCTTCCCAAGCACAAGCAGGGCTTTGAGTCAATCTGGAGGAAGAATAGGAGGAAGAGGGAGACAGGGAGATCGGAGGTCATGGTCCCACTTGTCCTAATGAAGTAATGAATGTACCCAAGAGAGGTCATGGAGAAGGTGGGCAGGGTAGCTCTCACTGAGCAGGTGACCTGTGAGCTAAGATTGGTGCTAAGTGAGAACGGATCCTGAACCTATCTGGAGGAAGAGGCTTCCAGGCCGAGGGGACGAGCTGTACAAGAGTCCTGGGGCTGGAAGTACCCAGTGTGTTGGAGGAACAGTAAGAGGCCAGAATCTGGCACAGAAGCAACAGAGGATGGTGGTAGGAGCTGAGCTCATAGCAGATAACAGAGGGGACCACATGGTCACTTGTAGCTGGTGGTAAGGACTTAGGCTTCTACTCTGCATCTAGTAGAGAACCATTTGAGCAGAAAAGGGCCATAATCAGACTTATGCTTTAATAGGATCACCCTGTTTATTGTATGGGAAATGGGAGATGGGTATCTAGGATGAGGTAGGGTGGGACGTACAAGGGTGGAAACAAGACCAGGTAAGAGAGTATTACAGTACTGAGCTTGGTCCAAGCTCAAGGGGACAGTAGTGGAGGTGATAAAGAAGTGCTCGGTTCTGAGTATATTTTGAAGGTAGACACAGTGGACTGGCTGTGAGTACTGAGACAGGGAGGAACAGAGGGGATGCCAGTGGTTTGGGCCTGATCCTTCTTTCTGGCCCTGTATAGAAGAAGCACACGCGTCTATGGTCTCAGGGCATGATCACGGAAGTGAGACGGCTCCACAGAAATATGTTTGAACCTCTCCATGACTCAGTTTCTTTTCCTGTCAAGTGAGAATTATAATAGCAGCGCCTTATAGTGTTGTTGAAAGTAACTGAATTAATACATGTAAAATATCCTCAGTGCTGTCTCTGGCCAAAAAAAACCAAAAAAAAGTGCACTAGGTAAGTGACATAATGACTGCTCCCATTCCTAACTGTATTTTGGAGAAGTGAGGAGCTTGGCTTGTCCTCTGTGTACTGACTCTGACTTTGGGTACTGCCTAGGTGCTCTCTGATGGGGTTCGACCTGAACCGCCACTGGCTGGATCCCTCTCCGTGGGCCCACCCCACCCTGCATGGGGTGAAACAGCTCATCATTCAGATGTACAACGACCCCGTGAGTAACTGAACCTCCTCAGCAATTGCTGGTCTGACGGCTTGATCTGGGAAAGGAGCAATGTGGTACCGGGACAGTCCACCAGGGGCTGCAAATGAGGAATTCAGGGTCAAAGTCAGGGAGGGACTAGGCCTGCTGGTCTCTTCTCTGAACTGGGCAAGTGCCTTCCCCACCCCTCACAAACACCAGCTTCAGTTGTGGAGATCTCATGGGATGAAGGAAATATACCCACTTAACAGTTGTCAGGGCTCTTGGGTTACAAGCAAAAGAAATACAACTTGAGCTAATTTACAAAGAAGAGTGAATTTTTTTTCCATTTATTTTTATTAGTTGGAGGCTAATTACTTTACAATATTGTAGTGGTTTTTGCCATACATTGACATGAATCAGCCGTGGATTTACATGTGTTCCCCATCCCGATCCCCCCTCCCGCCTCCCTCTCCATCCCATCCCTCTGGGTCTTCCCAGTGCACCAGCCCTGAGCACTTGTCTCATGCATCCAACCTGGGCTGGTAACAAGAGAATTTTTTAGAATAATCCCAGAGCCCCATATAGGCAAAGACTGCAGTCTGGCCTCCTGTACCTGTAGGGAACATGTGCCAAGTATCACATCCAGCACTTCTTCCACTAGAGAGAGTGACTCAGTCTCATATTCTAGCTCCAGTTCCAAGTGGACTGTGCTTGGCCTGACTGGGAGGACATGGCCACCTCTGGGCAAGGCAACTCTGGCCCAAGAGGTGAGGATCTGTCAGGACAGAAGAGTCTCACCGGAGTCATGTAGCCAAACTTGCAGTGTATGTTGTAGTGATGAACATATTCCCAGATAAAAGGACCTGCTGTTCCAGGAAGAAGGGAAACGGGGAGGTCCATACTGAGTTTGTTCATGGGGCAAGACTGTGAGAAATAGGAGAAGATATTGGGGTTTCATAGCTGAGAGAACTCTCTGAAGAGTTATGAGAGAGGACAGACTTCTTCCACTTGGAACCAAAGAAAGAGGTAAGGCCGATAGAGAAACAGAGCTTTTTAACCATTAGAGTTGCCCAATGATGGAACAGGTGTGTGAGCTGTGAACTTGGCCTTACTTAAAGTGTTCAACTTGAAGCTAAATGACACTGTCAAAAATAGTGCATGGAGGAGAATCAAATGTTTGGGAGACAACATAGTGAGATTACATCCAAGTCTCTTCCAACATTGCTGACCGTGCCTTATGACCCTTGGCTGCCATCAGGTGACAGACATGATTGCTAAGACAGCAAAGGTTCCAGAGTTGGGGTATTTCAGTGATACACCTGCGTACCACATTTTACTTGCTTTCTTTGAAGATGCCAATAAGAATATCCTAAATTAAAGAGCAGTCTTTATTGGCCAGACAAAAATGTGTACAGAAAAGCAAGTGTATTTATCTTGTTTTTACAAGTAAGAATTCGTGAAAAAGTAAGTGCTTAGGTGCAGAGTAGTTAACTCAACAGCCGTCTTGATCCTCCTCTGGGAGCTTTGCCTCCCTCGGTCTTTTACAGCCCGCCTGCCATCAGGGCTTACATAGCCACAGCTTTAGTATATCTGCTTCTTTCTCCAACTCACCCCTTCTTGTCTACAAAAGAAGCTGTTAGCTGTGCTCACCAAACTCCGTTATTACCCTGAACGCTTGATCCATCCTGACGAGCTTTCCTGGCAGAGAGAAGTTGCTTCTAAATTTTGAAGGAGGTGTCTGTTGTCAACTGAGTTCTTCCCCCCCAGAGTTCGGTGTTAACTGCAACCTCCCTGATAGACTCGCCACTCCTCCTTCTTCTGCCATCTCCTTCTTAAAGAGAACAGCCCCACATTTTTTCTGATGTGGTTAAAAAATAGGTATTCAATAACTATATGTTGAGTTGAGCTGGACTGAACATGGTAAATCCTATTAGGCCCACTGTAATATGGTTTATGGCTTCCCTGGTGGCTCAGAGGGTAAAGTGTTTGCCTACACTGTGGGAGACCCAGGTTCAATCCCTGGGTTGGGAGGATCCCCTGGAGAAGGAAATGGCAACCCACTCTAGTACCCTTGCCTGGAAAATCCCACAGACAGAGGAGCCTGGTAGTCTACAGTCCATGGGGTCGCTGTTTGGACAGATTCCAAACAGCTATTCACAGAAGGGATAAACAGACATGACCAAAGAAAAGACATGAGACAGGAGAGATGACAGAGTGGGGGCCACAGAACAACGTGGTGTTTTAGGTGAATCCCCAAGGAGAGAACTCGGGGTGGAACCAAAGGGAGGGTGTCAGGTTTGTTAAAGAGAAGAGACCATCATCAATCTGAAGTCACCGATTGGCTCCCAGGCAACTGGGCACTTGATCGTGTTACAGAACATGATCAGGGGTTTCGGGGGTATTAGGATATTCTTTGTGCCATGAGTAGGTTGATCATCAGCAAGTTGGTGATCAACACACTTGGAAGCTGAGCGAGCTGTGGGAGCTGCCTTCTCCTGAAAGTCCACTCCTTTTCTCCCCAAGCAAGGATGTGGATGGGGCTCTAACATGGGACCCAAACTGACCTGGGCGAGGACCCCAGTTCCCTCCATCTCTTCCTCTCTTCTTCTCTCTCCCTTTGCCCAGAATCCTATTCCAGTCTTTCCTTCCTCTTCCCAAGAATATTTATCAAGTAACTTCTAAATATCAGGTATAGTAGTTGAAATAGTGAACACAACACTAACCCTTACAATCTAGTGGGGACATGGACATTAAAAAAGTGTGTGCGTGCTCAGTCACTTCAGTCGTGTTCGACTCTTTGCAACCCCATGGACTATAGCCTGCCAGGCTCCTCTGTCTATGGGATTCTCCAGGCAAGAATAATGGAGTGGGTTGCCATTTCCTTCTCCAGGGGATCTTCCCAACACAGGAATCAAACCTGCATCTCTTATGTCTCTTGCATTGGCAGGCAGGTTCTTTACCACTAGTGCCACCTGGGGAGCCCTATTAAACAAGTAAATACTGATAAATATTATAGATTTATAAATTTTGTTGTTGTTCAGTCACTCAATCATGTCCTACTCTTTGCAACCTAATGGACTGCAGCATACCAGGCTTCCCTGTCCTTCACCATCTCCCAGAGTTTGCTCAGATTCATGTCCATTGAGTCAGTGATGCCATCCAACCATGTTATCCTCTTTCATCCCCTTCTCCTTAGCCGCCTTGAAGGGGAATGCAGAGGGAACTCCATGAAATGCATATGTATTCAGTCATACCTGACTTTTTGCAACCCTTAGCCTGCTAGGCTTCTTGATCCATGGGATTTTTCAGACAAAAATGCTGGAGAGGGTTGCCATTCCCTCCTCCAGGGGATTTCCTTCCTTTAGGTGATCTTCCCAACCCAGGGATCAAACCTGAGTCTCCTGTGTCTCCTGCATGCAGGAGAATTCTTTAACCCACTGAACCACTGGGGAAGCCCCATAAATTTTGCTAGGAGGTACAAAAAAAAAAAACAAAAAACCTTACAGACTGTTATCTATGTGTTCAGGTCAGTTCAGTCCCTCAGTCATGTCTGACTCTTTGTGACCCTATGGACTGGAGCACACCAGGCCTCCCTGTCTATCACCAACTCCCGGAGTTCACTCAAACTCATGTCCATTGTGTTGGTGATGCCATCCAAGCATTTCGTCTTCTTTCGTCCCCTTCTGCTCCCACCTTCAATCTTTCCCAGCATCAGGGTCTTTCCAAATGAGTCAGTTCTTCACATCAGGTGGCCAAATTATTGGAGTTTCAGTTTCAGCATCAATCCTTCCAATGAATATTCAGGATTGATTTCCTTTAGGATGGACTAGTTGGATCTCCTTGCAGTCCAAGGGACTCTCAAAAGTCTTCTCCAACACCACAGTTCAAAAGCATCAATTCTTTGGCGCTCAGCTTTCTTTATAGTCCAACTCTCACATCCATACCTGACTACTGGAAAAACCATAGCTTTGACTAGATGGACCTTTGTTGGCAAAGTAATGTCTCTGCTTTTTACTCTGCTTTTTAATATGCTGTCTAGGTTGTTCATAGCTTTTCTTCCAAGGAGCAAGCATCTTCTAATTGCATGGCTGCAGTCACCATCTGCAGTGATTTTGGAACTCAAAAAAATAGTCTGTCACTGTTTCCACTGTTTTCTCATCTATTTGTCATGAAGTGATGGGACCAGATGCTATGATCTTAGTTTTCTGAATGTTGAGCTTTAAGCTAACTTTTTCACTCTCCTCTTTCATTTTCATCAAGAGGCTCTTTAGTTATTCTTCACTTTCTGCCATAAAGGTGGTGTCATCTGTATATCTGAGGTTATTGATATTTCTCCCAGCAATCTTGATTCCAGCATGTGCTTCATCAAGTCCAGCATTTCTCATAATGTACTCTGCTTGTAAGTTAAATAAGTAGGGTGACAATATACAGCCTTGACGGACTCCTTTCCCAATTTGGAACCAGTCTGTTGTTCCATGTCCAGTTCTAGCTGTTGCTTCTTGACCTGCATACAGGATTTCTCAGGAGGCAGGTCAGGTGGTCTGATATTCCCATATCTTTAAGAATTTTCCACAGTTTGTTGTAATCCACACAGTCAAAGGCTTTGGCATAGTCAATAAAGCAGAAGTAGATGTTTTTCTGGAACTCTCTTGCTTTTTTGATGATGCATTTAATTTTTGGCTCTTCTGCCCTTTCTAAACCCAGCTTGAACATCTGGAAGTTTACAGTTCATGTACTGTTGAAGCCTGACTTGGAGAATTTTGAGCATTATTTTGTTAACATGTGAGATGAGTGCTATTGTGCAGTAGTTAGAGTGCTCTTTGGCATTGCCTTTCTTTGGAATTGGAGTGAACATTGACCTTTTTCAGTCCTGTGGCCACTGCTAAGTTTTCCAAATTTGCTGGCATACTGTACTTTCACAGCATCATCTTTTAGGATTCGAAATAGCTCAACTTGAATTCCATCACCTCCACTAACTTTGGTCATAGTGATACTTCCTAAGGCCCACTTGACTTCATGTTCCAGGATGTCTGGCTATAGATGAGTGATCACACCATCGTGATTGTCTGGGTTATGAAGATCTTTTTTTGTATTCTGTGTATTCTTGCCACCTCTTCTTAATATCTTCTGCTTCTATTAGATCCATACCATTTTTGTCCTTTATTGTGACCATCATTGCATGAAAACTTCCCTTGGTATCTCTAATTTTCTTGAAGAGATCTCTAGTCTTTCTCATTCTATTGTTTTTCTCTATTTCTTTGCACTGATCACTGAGGAAGGCTTTCTTATCTCTCCTTGCTATTCTTTGGAACTCTGCATTCAAATGAGTATAGCTTTCCTTTTCTCCTTTGCCTTTCACTTCTTTTCTTTTCTCAGCTATTTGTAAGGCCTCCTCAGACAACCATTTTGCATTTCTTTTTCTTGGGGATGGTCTTGATCACTGCCTCCTGTATAATGTCAGAAACCTCCATCCATAGTTCTTCAGGCACTCTGTCTATCAGGTCTAATCCCTTGAATCTATTTGTCACTTCCGCTGTATAATCATAAGGGATTTGATTTAGGTCATACCTGAATGGTCTAGTGGTTTTCCCTACTTTCTTTAATTTAAGTCTGAATTTGGCAATAAGGAGTTCATGATCTGAGCCACAGTCAGCTCCGGGTCTTGTTTTTGCTGACTGTATAGAGCTTCTCCATCTTTGGCTGCAAAGAACATAATCAATCTGATTTCAGTATTGACCATCTAGTGATGTCCATGTGTAGAGTCTTCTTTTGTGTTGTTGGAAGAGGGTGTTTGCTATGACCAGTGCGTTCTCTTGGCAAAACTCTATTAGCCTTTGCCCTGCTTCATTCTGTACTCCAAGGCCAAATTTATCTGTTACTGCAGGTATTTCTTGACTTCCTACTTTTGCTTTCCAGTCATCTATAATGAAATGGACATCTTTTTTGGGTGTTAGTTCTAGAAGGTCTTGTAGTTCTTCATAGAATCATTCAACTTCAGACTCTTCAGCATTACTGCTTGGGGCATAGACTTGGATTACTGTGATATTGAATGGTTTGCCTTGGAAACAGACAGAGACCAGTCTGTTGTTTTTGAGATTGCATTGTTATCTTATAGGTAGGATGGTTAAAGTTTCGACTTGTCTGGGGCAGTTCTGTTTATACCTGTTCTGAAATATTTCTTAATAGTGACCCGTTTTCCTCTCAGAATTGTCCCTGTTCGGATGACAAATTACACAAACTCTCTATACTTAAAAGCCATGTGAAAGTACCAACACTATACCTGGTGTGTTGCAGATCCTCAACAAACATTATTTAGATCCCAATCAAATTCACATTTGACTTCAAGAGTTAACATGCCAGCTACAAACACCGCAGTGCCCCAGGCATCTGCCCTGATAGCTTTAAATGCATTTCCACCCTGGACCTTCACTGGCGCAGACGTCATCAGAACCACTCAATCCCAGAGCAATCTGAACTGCCAGGACAGCTTCTGACCTTGTTTCTAAATGCTCACAGCCTCCCTCCATTCCCCCCAGTGGCCTCTGCTCACGCAATCAACAAGCAGAGAATCAGGAAGACCCTTGCTGATGGGCAGGGTCTGTATCTGTGAGCATTGTCATTCCTCAACGAGCTGGTGAGGGAGGAACTTTGTTTTGGGTGCTGGGAACAGTCAGAGCTGGTGTCGACCTTAAGGAGTTCGCAACCTGGTGGAGACAGGCCTTTTAGACAGATGTTCTAGGGGCATTTGTGAGGGGAGGCACAGGGGTGGTGGGGGCCGTAGGAGGAGCCCAAACCAGGAGGCCACACCTGAGCTGCTGAGTGAGGGATGCTCTGGGCACAGAGGGCTTTCTAGGCAGAGAAGACAGCTGAGCATCTGCCTAGAGGGGCTGCTTCCTCGGGAGGCTGCCAGTCGTTCAGCGTGGCTGGTACTGGGGGCAGATAGTGATAGGGCATTACAATATAAGGCTTTATTAGAATAAATACAGACTATTCTCATGAGAATGGGTAACCACTAAAGGAAGTGACAGGATCAGGTTTGCATTTCAGAAAGATCCCTCTGGTGCCTGGAAGGAGATGGGTTCAGAAGGTACCAGGCCAGAGGCTGGAGACCATTAGTGCCTGCTGCTGGGGGGCTGAGAGGAGGAGGAGTCTGGAGATATGATGGAGGAACATACAAATGACTTAGAGACTGATGGGAGAGAAAGGAGAGCTGAGTGATGCCTACAGTTTGGCTTGGACAATGGAGTGGAAGGGATGCCCCTCCTAAGATGGGAACCCAGGAGGACCAGTAAGCATGGGGTCAAGTTTTAGATGTGCTGGTGTTGAAGTGGTGCAGGAGTGAGTCTCCTGAGGGAGTCTTTCTGTATTCTCACCTGGCAACAAGGGCCTTCTGTCCTTATGACACCCTCCATCCCTCTCCAGGACTTGGATATTGAATGATGACTTTGACAAAGGAGTCTTTAAACCCAGAGGACTGCACTGACTGTCAGATACAAAGCATGTAGTGTCCCACTCCCAGGACAGCGCCCCGTGGTCAGTGTGGCCCTTGTTTACCAGTTGTGATTGATTATCCCCTAGGGCAGAGCCTAGCTGGTTCAGTCACCTGTGCCCATCAGGGACCTGGCTCTGAGCAGGGCCTCCATGTAAATGCTGAACAAATGATGAAGTGAACCCAGAGCTTCCATGACTTGGTTTTTATAAGAGTCGCCTGATGAAAAGGAGTGACTGGACCACAGTTGTTCAGTCGCTCAGTTGTGTCCAACTCTTTGAGACCCCATCGACTGCAAGCACACCCGGCTTCCCTGTCTTCCACTATCTCCTGGAGTTTATTCAAGTTCATGTCCACTGAGTCAGTGATGCTATCCAACCATCTCATCCTGGACCACAGACCCCTTTGCAATCTCCCCTCCCTCTTGGAGTGGCCTGGATTCTGCTGCCACCGGCACAGTGCCTTTCTTTACTCAAGGCTCTGATCTGTGCACACAAACCTTGGTTTTCTTACAACCTGCTGAGATGGTCCTAAACTCCTAGGGACAGAACCTGAGAGTTTAGGACAAGCTCAGTAGATTTCCATGTGCAAGACCTTGGTAACTGCAGAGATACAGAAATTAAGGAGGCAGGAGGTCAGCTAGGAAGAGCTCACAATCTAATAGGAAGGCCAGACCCTCATGAACAATTTTAATCCAAGGCAGTGAGGAATGTGAGCTATAATAGAGAAAATGCAGTGCTTTGGGAAGATGGAGGCTGAGGGGAGATTAATCCAGAGAGTGTGTGGGGGGGGGGGGGTGGGGTGCAACCCAAGGAAGTTTTTTTCAAAGAATTTGGACTGGGCCTTTAGGAGTGGGAAATATATTACCAGGTGGCTATGGTCAGGGATGAGGGAGGTGACAGGAAAGGGGAGAGGGACTCCAGGGCCAGCTGAGCCACGGAGTGGAGGTGGGAGAGCTCAGCTGCAGGGCTGGGTGTGCAGGGCACATGACAGGGAAGCTGTGAGGACGCCCTCGGGCAAGTTTGCACACTGGGCTAAGGAATTTGGCTTCTTCTTGTAGTCCAACGTTCCCCCTTTCATTAAAATCAAAGACCTAGGCCCTTTTAAACCTGATTTTTAGTTGAACTAAATATAATGATGTAAAAAGAAAATGAAACAGGAGAACAAAACGATGCTTGTCAGTAATATTCCGGCACACAAGCTCTCTCAATCTTGAGAATCAGTCTCATCAGTGAAGAGCCATCAAAAATGTTTGAGTGAGGGGGAGAGATCGATGAATAGTACTTCCATCCATTCAGTCACCCTATCTAGAAACCCCAGAGATACCCTAAAATGTAAATCTGGCCTAGTCTCTCTCCCCTGCCTAAAACCTTCCAGTGACTCCCCATTATTTGTGGAATAAAGGCCAATGTCCCTGACATGCTATTCAAGGACATGCCCTATTTATATCCAGGGCTAAGCACAGAACACGGCACCAGAGAGAATATTATGTGCAAGGATAGATGCATTAGAAAGTGACTAAGGCCACAGCATGGAGACGAAGCAAAATAAGACCACCCCATCAGGTGCTGGTGGCAGTGGTCCAGAGGAAATATGATGTGCCTTGAACCTGAGAGTGGCCAAGGCTGCTGTCAAGAAGGACACCCGGGAATGGACATGGGAAGCAAATAGGTCCCCTGCAGTCCTTTTCCTTGGCCAGCGGAGCCCCTCAGAGCTTCAGGGCTGCTTTGTGGAAAGGTTTCTATGCTCTGGGGTGATTCCCCGCCTTTTCCTAGAGGAGAAAGGCCTGTGTTGCTATAACAACTTGGCTGCAGCTCTTTTAGACAGATCCATTTCCTTAAATCATTTAAGGAAAATTAGCTGCCATAACAACACGGAGCAGTTTTGCAAATAGAGCAACAGAGGGCTGGGGGTTTTTCCTTGCTTGCCTCCTGTAGTCCTCAAGATAAGCTGCTCTCTTTCTGTCAAATAAATAAATAAATTATAACACATGTACGTGCAAACAGAGCAGTCGGCAACATGGTCAGATAACATAGAACCAGCACTCATTCCTGCTACAGACACACACAACATAGAAATAGGCAGAAAATGCACACATTCACATACATAAACCAGAAAATGTTGTTGCTGTTGTTAGTCCGCTAAGTCACATCTGACTCTTCTGCGACCCTATTGACTGTAACCTGCCAGGCTCCTCTGTCCATGGGATTTCCCAGGCAAGAATACTGGAGTGGGTTGCCATTCCCTTCTCCAGGGGATCTTCCCAACCCAGACATCAAACCTACATCTGCTGCATTGGCAGGTGGATTCTTTACTACTGAGCCACTGCCGCCAAGTCGCTTCAGTCGTGTCCGACTCTGCGCGACCCCATAGACGGCAGCCCACCAGGCTCCTCCGTCCATAGGATTTTCCAGGGAAGAGTACTGGAGTGGGTTGCCATTGCCTTCTCCGACTGAGCCACCAGGGAAGCCTAAAGCGGGAAACATTTTTTATGTAAAAACATAAACATGGTAAATAAGAGACAGACATACAGACAAGTGTATAGTTATACATATTCACACAAAAGATAAGTACACAAACACACAGCCAGGACAGTTTCACATTCAGTTTAAAAGGAAAGAAATGGCCCATGGGGTCTGTTCTTAGGATGAGCAGAGGGTTCGCTGGTCATTAGACCAGGAGGCCCTGAGATGGTGACTCTTACTAGAAACCAGATGGTACCTGCATGCTTGTACCTGACAGCCTGGGGGAGAACCATGCTAGTGGAAGGGAAAACCCACCCAGGGAAGAATGAGGGGACAGGGGGAAAGGATGGGGGTCCCATCCCTGCCCCCCCAACATACACTTGGCAGTAAACCAGGAGCCCAGGAGGCACAGCCGTGGCATTTTTGGTGGTATACTTCTTTGTCTCCATGGCAGGATGTTTGTCGGGCCCTTAGAGGAGGAGCGCCACTCTGGGTGAAAACCACATTGCTGGGGAACTTGCAGACTCTCTCACTGAAGCCTCCAGAACTCTGGACTGTGGGTTCCCAAGCTTTTGTTTTATCCCCACATCTCTGACTTTATTATCCCAGAGCTCCTCTGCATGGGGAAGCTCAAACTATGTGGACTGATCTCTGTGGCAGCAAGAAGGCCTCGCTCGGAACATAATCCCCAACCAGAGTGGCTGAACCACTGATTTGCTTGGTGCTCTTAGGCAGTCTCCTCCCCTCTCTGGGCCTTTCATCCCACCTCCTTCTATACACTGTAGGGATGGAGGAAGAACTCCACAGGGGGGCTCTTCTGGCTCCAAGGCCGTGTCATCTCGGAGTTGTCCCTTGGTTATGGACAGTCCACCCCTGGATTTCATAACAAAGCACAGGAGTCCTGGCTGCTGCAAGGAAGCAAAGGCTGAAGTGAACGCCTGTGAAGGTGCCCAGCGCATGGCAGAAGCTCCACAAATATCAGTTTCCTAAGCTTCAGTTTGTCCTTCTGCTAAAGGCAAGAATGGTCCCTGGCCTGCCTGCCTCACAAGCTGGAGAGAGATACGCCCATTATATGCCTGTGAAGCATTTTGTAAAGTGAAGAAGGATGGTCACCATAGGGTGGTGTGGAGAGGAACACCCCGTGAAAATATCCAGACTGCCCCCAGCTGCTGGAGGCTTCATGAGGAGTAGATTTGATGCACAAAGTTCTGTCTAGTCAAAGTTATGGTTTTTCCACTAGTTGTGTGTGGTTGTGAGAGTTGGACCATAAAGAAGGCTGAGTGCCGAAGAATTGATGCTTTTGAACTGTGGTGTTGGAGAAGACACTTGAGAGTCCCTTGGACTGCAAGGAGATCAAACCAGTCCATTCTAAAGGAAATCAGTCCTGAATATACATTGGAAGGACTGATGCTGAAAATGAAGCTCCAATACTTGGGCCACCTGATGAGAAGAGCCGACTCATTGGAAAAGACCTTGATGCTGGGAAAGATTGAAGGCAGGAGGAGAAGGGGATGACAGAGGATGAGATGGTTGGATGGCATCCCCGACTCAATGGACATGAGTTTGAGCAAACTCGGAGAGATGGCGAGGGACAGGGAAACCTGGCGTGTTGCACTCCATGGGGTCACAAGAGTCAGACATGACTTAGAGACTGAACTACAACAACAACACACCATCGGCAGCACAGATCACACACGTGGATCTGCTCAAATGTTTTTCCACTCCTAGCATCCTGGCCTGAGAAATCAGTAAATAGCCACCAGGGGAAAGGTTCAAGGTGGAAATAAAGGCTGAAAGTAAATGTGATATCGTCCAGGGGGCTCTGCGAACACAGGGTGCTTTGAGTTCATGAAATTTTTACAGCTTTTTCTACAACAGTTTGAGGTGGTTTATGAAACTTTAAGGAATTTTAAAAGAAATCATTATTTTTCTAAAGGGCAACTTCTCTCACTTATGATAAAAGGCATGGTTTTTCTTCCTCTCTAGATTATAGCTTTGGCTCTGGCAGCAAGTAGGGGGGAGAGATGGAGCTGTCACCTCAGAGCAATATTCTCATCAAGTTGGTTATTTCCTTCAATTTTTCTAACATCTTTTCATCCTGAAAGACTCTGAATACCTCTCAGCAACTGACTAGATACATACTGTTTCAACTGCAGGAGGACCCACAAAGCTTCTGGGAAGTTCCCTTTGAGTCAAATCAATTAAACGCTGTGCTTTATTTTCCCTATCTGTAAATTCGTGTTAAGAATGCCCAACTCCAAGAGATTTCAGGATAAGATAACATGGAAATTTGGAAATTCTAGAATGTTAGAATCTAGCCACATAGATCTCCATCACAAATCTGCAAATTCTAAAATTATCCTCACCCTTCTCTGCTGCCTGTATCTGTTCCACACACCCTGGTTTCTAGGTTAGACCAAGCATGCTTTTCTGTTTTTCCTATTTCAAGAGCACCCAGATATCTGACCTCAGTAAGTTAAAAAGGGGTCTCTGTGGGCAGCCTGACACTGGAAATAACCTCTTCACACTTACCTAACCACTCCAGCTTACCTCCAGGCCCTCTCTTCCAGACACTCTTCTGATCAACCTACCCCACCCATTTCTCACCCCTCCTCCAAGCTCCTCCCCTTCTCCCTTCCAAGGCCCCTGGTCCAGAGCAGGTTGGAATATGCACACAGCCTGCCCCACGTCAGGGACTCAGCCCAGCTGGCCCATGACAGAGCACAGGTTACATTTGAGGGTGTTTTGTGTTCAACACATGTGAAACTTTTCCAAGAGTTATTTTTGGTTGTTACTGTTGGGAGGCTCTCCAGCCAAGGATGAATTCATGCTGGTACATCAAATAGCATATTGCATTTCAGAAATTGGCCTTAGCCATGGGAAATCAAGTAAGCCAGATGCCTAATTAGTCCATTATTTACCGTGGTGGAGAGAGCTGAATTCTGATGAAAGGGACCAGACTAAATCACTGCTTCCAGCAAGAACTGAACTGTTTAACCTTTCATCAAGAAGCGCCCCCATCCTCCCGAAGTACTAATGCCTGCCTTCCAAGACTTGTACTGGTCCTAGGTGTGTCTGGCTGTGAGAAGTCTTATCAGCCTGGACGCAGCTGACCTCATGGCCAATGAGCCTTGATGTTCCCCCACTCAGCAAGCCATTCTAGCCTCCTATTTCTTGCTTTTTCTACAAAGCTAGAAAAATGTATACTTAAAAGAGTAACTTCTCTATAGACTTCAAAAGAAAAAAATCATTCATTTATCCATTCAAGATGCATTTTCTGAGCTCAAGCCCTATATACTGAAATACAAAAGCCAATAAGAAACAGTCCCTCTCCTCAAGGCACTGATTACCCAGAATAGAGCTGTGGATTTCAAGCTGTTTTTAGAAAAATTATAAGAGGCCTGAGGACGCCCCCCTCCCATGTGGCTCCCCTCCATTTTAACCAGAGCTGTATAATTTTGTGGCTAAGAGCTCAGACACCTGTCTGAGTTTAAATCTCATTTTAGCATTTCAGTGGCTTTGCTACATCAGGTAAGTCCTTTAACCTTTCGAAGTTTCCTCGTTTGTAAGCAGTTGCTCTGAGGATTAAGTGAAGTGATTCACGTGTCTTGCTTTAGGCACTGTGCCAGACCCATTTAGTCTCAAAAGATTTTAACCATTATAAGTATTAAAAAATTGTGTTTGAACAAAGGATTCCAAGGTTGATTCCAAGACCATAGAAAGTCTGCAAATGTCTGGTCTAGCATTCCAGACTCAGTAAACCAATGATTACATGATAAGGTGGTAAGTGTGATGATAGACAAGGGATCTGGGTACCATCTGGGAAAAGCAGATCGTCTCAACCTGACATGAGATCAGGCAAGGCTTGCTGGAGAAATGACCTCTGCAATGAGTTTTGAAGAAAGAATAGGAGTTGTTTAGACAAAGTCCAGGGGATGCATTGCAGGCAGAGGGGAGCAGTGTGCGTGAAGACACATGTACCAGACTGGTGAATATATTCAGAGATTTCCAAGGAGTTTGGTGTACGGGACTGGTAGGAGCTCATTGGGAAGAGGCTGGAAGTAAGATTGGGTGGTATGCAGAGGCCAGTCGTAAAGAGCCCCGTGGACTACCCCAGGAAGCTTGGACTTGATCCTGAAAGACACGGGAATTTTCCTTCAGGGAGCAAGGAGTATGAAATTTTAAAAAGAGGGATAGGAGATATTACATGACTTTCTGGGGTTTAAAATATATCATTGCATTGTGTTTGTAGCTGTGAGCCAGCAGTTGCAGTACTAGAAACCTAGACTAAAATAATCTGAAGTGTAGATAAGGATTTATGCAAAGAGAAAAATTCCACAGAATCATTATTTATAAATAGTGAAAAACCGAGAAAAATCTAAATGCCTAACAGTGGGAAACTGATTAAGTAAATCACAATGCATTCATGTAATGGATGTTATAATATTATGAAAATGTTTATGCTATAAATTTAAGTGAAACAAAGCAGAAGACAAAGTTGCATATGTATTATACGTTAAGATGTATATAACAACCAGGTTTAAAGTTACACGAAACAAATGGATGCAAACTAGATGTTAAAGTGGTATTTCTGGGCACCAGGGTTGTTTTCTTCTCTCCTATTTTAAAAAAATATTTCCCAACAATTTTCCATAAATATATGTTGACTTTAAAACTGGGGAAAAATTATGGATTGAGGAGGGGACCTGGTTACCCAGAAATGAAGAGAGACTTTATTTTATAAAACAGAACCAAACACATCAGAGTCAACTGCTCAGTTCTGGGCTAGTTACTGGGGTAAACACCCCATGAAGCCAGCTCAGCTCACGTTACAGAAAGAACCTAGAAGCAACGAATGGATGGATCCATCTATGCATCTATGTATCCATCTCTCTAACTAGCCATCTTTCTGTCTTTTCATCCAACCATCCATCCATTGTACCTCTACTGTGCTCAAATACCTATTGCAGAGATACCTGTATCCAGGCTCCTAACATCCTATGCAATCTGCCAACTCCTCTGTGCCCTCTTTGTAAGCATAACAAAGACTCCTCACTTCTTCCCCAGAGCAAACCTCAGATTTGTGCTGTTTATTCCTAATTTGGCCATTTCTTGATCTGCTAAATCTTTGGCCTTCAAACACTGCCCTGTCAGCCTGAAGGACTAGTTACTGTTCTTCAGCCACTAAGTCATGTCTGACTCATTGTGACCCCATGGGCTGCAGCACGCCAGCCTTCCCTGTCCTTCACGATCTCCTGGAGTTTGCTCAAACTCATGTCCATTGTGTCAGTGATGCTATGTATCCATCTCATCTCGTCCTCTGTTGCCCGCTTCTCTTCGTGTCCTCAATCTTTCCCAGGATCAGGGTCTTTTCCAATGAATCAACTCTTCACATTAGGTGGCCAGAGTATTAGAGCTTCAGCTTCAATATCAGTCCTTCTGATGAATATTCAGGGCTGATTTCCTTTAGGATTGATTGATTTGATCTCCTTGCAATCCAAGGGACTCTTCAGAGCCTTCTCCAGCACCATAATTCGAAAGCATCAATTCTTCATTGCTTAGCCTTCTTTATGGTCCAACTCTCACATTCATACATAACTACTGGAAAACCATAGCTTTGACCATAAAGACCTTTGTTGGCAAAGTGATCTCTCTGCTTTTTAATATGCTGTCTAGTTTTGCCATAGCTTTCCTTCCAAGGAGCAAACGTCTTTTAATTTCATGGCTGCAATCACTATCCGCAGTGATTTTGGAGCCCAAGAAAATGAAATCTGTCACTGTTTCCACTTTTTCCCCATCTATTTACCCTGAAGTGAGTGGACTGGATTCCATGATCTTAGTTTTTTTTAATGTTGAGTTTTAAGTCAACTTTTTCACTTTCCTCTTTAACCTTCATCAAGAGGCTCTTTAGTTCCTCTTTACTTTGTGCCATTAAAGTGATATCATCCACATAACTGAGATTGTTGATTTTTCTCTCAGCGATCTTGATTCTAATTTGTGATTCATCCAGTCTGGCATTTTGCATGATGTGCTCTGCATATAAGCTAAGTAAGCAGGGTGACCATATACCACCTTGAGTACTCCTTTCCCAATTTGGAGCCAGTCTGTTGTTGCATGTTGGGTTCTAATTGTTGCTTCTTGATAGGCATACAAGTTTCTCAGGAGGCAGGTAAGGTGGTCTTGTTTTCCCATCTCTTTAAGAATTTTCCACAGTTTGTTATGATCCACACAGTCAAAGGCTTTAGTGTAGTCAATGAAGGAGAAGTAGATCTTTTTCTAGAATTCCCTTGCTTTCTCTATGATCCAGTTGGCAATTTGATCTTTGGTTCCTCTACCTTTTCTAAATCCAGCTTGTACATCCGGAAGTTCTCAGTTCACATCCTGCTGAAGCCTAGCTTGAAGAATTTTGAGGATTACCTTGCTAGCATGTGAAATGAGCACAATTGTACAGTAGTTAGAACATTCTTTGGCACTGCCTTTCTTTTGGGATTGGAATAAAAACTGACCTCTTCCAGTCTTGTGACCACTGTTGAGTTTTCCAAATTTGCTGACACGTTGAATGCAGCACTTTCACAGCATCATATTTTAGGATTTTAAATAGCTTAGCTGGAATTCCATCACCTTCATTAAGAAGAGATAGCAAGAATAAACAGAAAAACTATACAAAGAAATCTTAATGACTGAATAACTACAATGGCATGGTCACTCACCTAGAACCAGACATCTGGGAGTATAAAGTCAACTGGTCTTAGGAAGCTTTACTATGAACAAAGCTAGTGGAGGTGATAGAATTCCAGCTGAGAAGGACTGGAGGCAGATCCTTTCCTCTCCTAGGGATGAAGAGCAAGGACTCTGCAGTCAAAAATCACCTCCAACTTCCAATTCTGCCTCTATCTGCTGCCTCACCCCTCTGAGCCTCTGTGGCTTGATCTGTGAAATGGGGTAGTAGCATTTTCTTACACAGATGCTATGAGGATTAAAGAAGACCCTGTATAGAAAGTTAGCAGTTAACAGCTTAGAAGTTAGTGCGGTATTTCCTAAGACTGGTACATTGTAAGCACTCAATAAATGTTAGCATTTATTTTTACCGTAAACTCAAATCTAGTAACTTACGATAACTGATATTTCAATGTTCGTTTCACAAAGGCATCTTCAGAACAATATCACTATCTTTAAACTGTAGCATTTAAAAAAAAAAATAGCTATAGCTCTGGTTATTGCAAGAGCATTGCAAGTAGGTCCTAAACGATAGACTGGGAGCAGGTCTAGGCTTTATCACAGCTTCTCTGACCCACCACAGCCTCCATCTGTGACTCAGGCTTTCTTCAGCTGAGCTAATAACCCTGAGTTGGGTGACATTCAACTCAGTCTCAGGCACCGAACCTTTCTCTCTTACGGCTTCCTGTGTTTGCCTGTTGTGATCCTTTCGGAGTGGGTTTCACAGTTTAATATCTGGCGGGGAAGTGGATTTCCATTGTTCCTATATGTGCATATGTATATGTGCATGTGTATATTGGGGCAACTCACTGTAAGCCCTAAGGGCTGATTCCAGCAAGGATGGTTCTGAAGTAAATATAGTGAAGTCCCCTACATCTGAATGAGTTCTGTTCCAAGAGCCCATTTGTAAGTCGAATTCGTTTGTAAGTCCAACAAAGTTAGACTAGGTACCCAGCAAATATAATCAACTATATCTTCCTGCACTGTAACAGGTTTCAAACACTTTTCACACAGATAACACACAAAAAATAAAGAAAACATTTTTAATCTCACAGTACCTTGAAAAGCACAGTAGTACAGTACGACAGCTGGCACACAGGGTCACGTTTGCATCTTTGAAAGTTCGCAACTTGAAGTTTCACATGTAGAGGACTTACTGTACAGTGAATGTGATCCTGTAGACCCCTGGGGTGATTGCAGACCCCAGGTGTGGCAGGGGGCAGGCTGCACTGCACTGGCAGAGATTCTGAAAAGTGGAGTGTGTATGCTAGTTTGCAGCTAAGTTCACTTGTCAGAAATGGCCTTTCAGTGGCTACGCTGAGATGGCATGTCAAGGCCAAAGCTTTTCTTTAAATGCCTAGCACCACCAGTGCACACTCAGCAGTTGAAAGAGTTAACTTACTCAGGCTCCCAGTTGCAAGAGAACAATTGTTTTCCTGTTAGAATTTAGCTCTACACTGTGACCTTGAAAACTCCTCCAGTTGCTAATGCATGTTCTTTAAAATATATTTCTGTTATATGACTGGACCTTCTTGCATGAATATACACGGGGCAAATGAGAGCAGCTCTTCAGGATCCTAGGCAGGTGGCGGGGCTGAGGAAGAGGGAAGGCACAGATATTTACTGAGTATCTATTAAGTGTTAGACACTGTCTCATCTAATCCATCAAACAGCCTTATGAACTGGGTTGTCATTATCCCCATTTTTCAGTTGAGGAAGCTAAGGCTCAGCGTGAAGGACGCCCCCACCCCCACCCCACCGTAATCTCTCCCAGCACTCACATTTACCACTCCACAGCACACTGATTGCTTTATGTGCTTGTTTTTCTCTACCCAACTGTGAACTCCTTAAGGAATAAAGCTATGTCTCTGTCTCCTCTGCATTCTCTTGCCCAGAGCATAGTTCCTAACACATCAGTAAAATGTCAGTTAAAAGAAGGAACAAATGAAAAGCATTAGAACCCGCAAGGTCACATGGATGGTGGGAGCAAAGCCGCAAGTCAGAGCTGCCTGCTCCCATGCTGGTCGGGTGAGCAGGCTCCCCAGGAGTCAAGCAGCTTACAGGACCTCCACAATCCTCAGGAGTCTCCCCTTCTACCTCTAAAAGACATGTAACCAGCCAGCATAGAAAAGAAGAATTCTGTTTATTTGACTTGTCCTTGAGTTTGATGATACCTTTGAATAACAAATGTTCAGAATTACCCCCATAGTCTTTGGATTCAACTGACATTATAAATAGATAAGCCAACTTTATTCCATTACTTTGTGTACCCGACTCCCACCCTGCCCCCACTGTAAGGAACACTTGAGATGAAATCATAGATCAAACAGACCAGGCAAGTTAGGAGCTGGAGTCTTGATTGGGGCCAGTTGACACTAGTACAGTCAAGAGTTTGGCATCTCAGGATGTCTCCTCTTTATTCCTAGACTAAGGACTTGCCCATCCCTAACTTCTGTCTTGACCACTTTGGCCTTGAATTTATGACTTAATTCTGGCCTTCTGGAGTCTCAGAGTTCACTTTGCAGAGCCAGAGAGCTTCAAAGCTGGAGATACTGAAGAGGTACCCCAAACTAACATTTCATAGAGAACATGGAGCATGTAAGCCCAGGGCAGGAAGCTGACCCGGCTGAGACCACATAGGGGGACAGTGCTGTGGAGCTGGGACTCACCCTCAGGCCCCCACCACCTCCATAAGGTGAGAGCACATCACTTAGGCCCTGGGGATGTATCACTAACACATGGGTCTTCTCATAATTATTTTTACTAATTGATTACACAGATGTGTAGTGTTCAGAGCATGTTCACACATGCACATTCATTCGACCCTCACTGCAGTGTTGTGAGATAGAGATTATTGTTCTGTTTTGCAGATGGGAAAACTAAGCCTGAAAAGTTATTAAGAAACTTTCCCAAGAAACAGAGTCAAGGTTGAGTCTTTGTTCTTCTGGCTGCAGGTGTCCTCCTGTCCAGCCTAGGGCCAAGCACACAGATAGATGAGTCTGGAGAAGGGAGGACCAGGATAGGAGGAAGACAGAGGGTCATCACTGTTTTCTTTCCTTCTTTTTTCCCTTTAACAAAGCACCCCCAATTCAGTGTCCCCTCCCAGTTCGCCAAGCCTTTCCCAAATGTCTCTGAGGGAATTAGCGGTAGGACAGGGCAAGGTGTGGAAAGACAGAGGGAACTCAGGGTCCAAGCCATGGTCAAGGCCAACTCAAGGCTAAGAGACCAGAAGTGGCAGGCTCCAGGTCAAAACAAGTCAGACCATGAGGAACGAAGGGACAGCCAACGAGCTGGCTCTTTCCATGGGTGTACAGTGGGAGAGATGGCAATAAATACGGGAGACACCATATGAGCAAAGTCACGCAGGAAGAGGACAGGAGGAAGGAGGTGGGTCTGACGGGTGTACAGTGTCCCCTTGGGGAAGGAATGGCTCTTAAAAAAAGTGATCAGATTGTAAAGGGCTTCAGGATACAGGCTGAGATATTGGAGTTTTATCATTTGGGCCAAAGGGAACTATGGGGGATCTGTGGGCAGGGAAAGGACAGAATGACCAGCATTAGCTCTGATTATGCAATCAGCACCAGAGTTTAGACCTCCAAATTGTGACCCCTTTAATCTGACAGTCTGCTTTGGTATGATTTGTTAAAAATGACAAAATGTCTCATTTTGTTGCAGTTCTTTGTGACCTTTCTTAATATTAGAAAGTTAATTTCAGAAGGGAAATAAATGTATTAGTGTTGTCACAGCCATAAAAAGATGAATTCTGTACTGTCAAGTGGTTTCTTTGACTGAATCCATCATGCTGTAAAAATGGTTGCCTTCCAAGACCCGGCATCTGCCCAGCTCTGCCCTTCTCTCCCTCCCCCCCTTCCTCTCTCTTTCCTCCCTTCTCTCTTTCGTCCTCACTTCCTCCCTTACTCCTTCCATCTACATGCACATCTCTTGTGATGTGTTCTGGGGATACAGAGGTAAAGGCACAGTCCTACTCTAAGGCACACTCTAGTGGGGAAGATAGAAAAGGAAATCAGCCTTTGAAGGTGTATCTAATTGCCATAGGAGGAAAGAACCTGAGCTAAGGGAAGGAGCTGTCTGTTCTGCAGAGGGAACTCCTGTTAAATTAGCAAACCTGCCCTGTAATAGGACTTGGGTTGACTCTGTGATTAGGAGACAAGACCAAAGGTAGGGTTCTGAAGGGTTGGATTAGGTTCTGGTCCCAGCTTCATACCCAGCTAGCTATAGAGAATTTTTTGAATTTTATTGAAGTATAGTTGATTTACAATATTGTATTAATTTCTGCTGTACAACAGTGATTCAGTTAATATATATATATTTCATATTCTTTTCCTTCATGTTGAAAATAGTTCCTCGTGCTTACCATAGGACCTTGCACTTTATCCATTCTATATATAATAGTTTGCCTTCTGCTAATCCCAACCTCCAAATCCTTCCTTCCTCCCTTGGCAACCACAAGTTTATTTTCAATGTCTGTCATTCTGTTTCTGCTTCATAGATATGTCCATTTGTTTGTATTTTAGATTCCACATATAAGTGATATCATATGGTATTTGTCTTTCTCTTTCTGACTCACTTCACTTCATATAGTGACATCTAGGTCCACCCATGTTGCTGAAAATGGCATTATTTCATTCTTTTTTATCACTGATCAATATTCCATGGTATATACATACCACATCTTCTTTATTCATTCAATGTTGATGGACATTTAGGTTGTTTCCAAGGCATCACTATTATAAAAAGTGCTGTTATAAGCATAGGTGTTCATGTATCTTTTTAAATTACAGTTTTGTTTGGGTATCTGTGCAAGAGTGAGATTGCTGGATCAGAAGGCCACTCTATTTTTAGTTTCTTGAGGAACCTTCATATTCTTCTCCATAGTGGTTGTACCAACTTATTTCCCACACACGGTGTAAGAGAGTTCCCTTTTTTCCACACCCTCTCCAGCATTTATTGTTGTAGACTTTTTAACAATGGTCATTCTGACTAGTGTGAGGGGATATCTTACTATAGTTATGATTTGCATTTTTCTAGTAATTAGCAGTGATGAACATCTTTTCACACCTATTAGCCATCTGTATGTCTTTGGAGAAATGTTTATTAGGTAGAGAATTATAATATTTTTATTAGACCACATGGTATGCTATTGTTAACTTCACTACACCAATTATGCTCACTAGTTGAGTGACCCTGGAAAAGCCAATTCTTTCCTCTCTCTGGATCTCAGTTCCCCATCAGTTCGATGAAGAGGCTGAACCACCTTTGGCCTCCCCTGGTTGCAGAGAACTGCTGGGGTCTGAGGGCATGCTATAACCTAGTGCTTCTCAAACTGTAATGTGCAGAAAATACCTCAGTATTCATTAAATTTCTGGTTCTGATCAGTAGGTCTGAAGTGCGATCTGAGAATCTACATTTCTAACAAGTTCCCAGGTTATGATGTTGCTAATTCAAGAATCCCATTTTGAGTAGCAAGGGCTCAGTCTGTGGTAGGAGCAAACTTTGGGGTACAGGATGGATCCACCGAGGATGTTGGTTTAAGACTGTTGAAAGGGAGCAATAAAAGCAATCTTACTCAGATCTGGTCGGCAAATAGAGTTCTGGGTTCATTTTATCACCTGGGATTTTCACTATCTTGGGTTGAAAACCTGTGATTCTCTTAAGAGATTAAAAGGAAGAAAATTGAACTTTTAAAGTCTCAAAGAAATTTTTTTCACCGTAATCACATCTGTTTTAATTTAAGGTGCTGTCTGATGTTTTCCCCGTAGCTCAGATTTCTATCTCAGATGAACACAGCAGCAGTTCTCCTGCGAGAGGGCGACTGCCTCCTCTCCCTCCCCGCATTTTAGTGTGGGTGGGGAAGGAGTGCGGCTTCTCTCCCAAGGCACACTCACAACCTCCTAAAGCTCATTTCCAAAAGCCCTTCAGGGACTCCCATTACCTACTGGCTGAAGACATTCCAGCTTGGTATTTGCTTTAAGTTCATTTCTCTATACTCCTTTGCAAGAAACTTTTACTCTTGCCCTAAATGCCTGGTCCTCTTCTCTCCAAAAGACATGTGTCTCCCCGACATTGACAGTGCTGCCCTTCTTACATTCATATCCATCCCTGCACCCCCATACCACCATCTAATTGGATTATTGTTTCTCCTCCCTCATTGGCCAGCCTTCAAAAGTCCACATAGCAGTCAGGTTTGTCTGCATGCCACCACTTCCAGGAAGCCTTCTGTCATCATCACAAAACTTTGGTATCACTTATCTCTGAGAACAGCTGTGCTAGGTAAGTATCACCCCAATTTTATACATGACCAAAAAGAGATATAAACCTATTGAACTCTGAAGTCTGGGTTCTTTCTCTCGCTCCTCTGCTTTCCCAAACATGCTATTTGTACATCTTTATGGGTATCACGACGTACTCTTTTAGTTTAGAGCTCCTTTTATTTCTGATGAGAGGAGAAAACAGTCTCATTGGGTAGAGAGGGTGAGGTAGAACGGCCTGAAAGATTTGCTGGATGTCAGAAGTAGAGGAAGGCTGCCAGGGCGATGTAAACTGGGGAACAAGGAGCTTATTTTCCCACCTCTTTTCAACAGAAAAGTACACAATAGAGTCTGAACAGTGTGCAGAGCCCTTCCCCTACATTATTTCAAGTCTCAAGATTACCTTCTCTGGGCTATGTTTTGATGGATTCCTATGATTATCTTTAATACCACTGGGTCCCATTCAAGCAAGTTGAGACTAATGAGTTAGAGGCAAACAAATCATAGAATGTTGGAGCCAGAAGGAAAATGAGCGGTTCTTGTTTAGCCTCTTCATTTTACAAATGAGAAAATTGATTCCAGAAGGAAAATGACTTCCTCAAGGTCACACAGTGATTTAGTGGCATGGATTCATTTGGCATTTATTGCACCTTTTTCCTTAGCATCTTCCATTTCAGAGGGAGGTGCTACTGGGTAAAGGTGTGTTTTAGTTAACACCCACAGTCCTTCATGTGGCAGAAGTACAAGAAAGAAACTACAACCCTCTGATTCACCGTGGTCTCTGCCTACAGAGTGGGCTTTCCCCACAATTTTCTTTCCAGAAAGTGACCTTGGAAATCCAGACCTCTGACACCTGGCGTCTCCTCCTGTAGCTTGTACTTTTCAACTCTTTGTCTAATTATTTCTTATGTATTTAGTACTTAAAATGCACACAACTGATTATCCTCACGGCCTGAATTCATAATTATTGTATAACTAAAGGCAACTTTGAGCATGAGAAAAACAAAGAACACATTTCTGCAAGAAAATGTGCTGTATTATTTGGCTTTTGCTATGGTAACAAATGACCCCAATAGCTCAGTAGCTGATAACAGCAAATATTTATTTCATGCTCATGTTCTATGAGGACTGTGAGCGAGTCACCTGCGGCTCTGCACACATATCTTCTGATCTAGGTCCAAGCTGAACCTGCAGCTCTGTCTGAGATCTGCTCTTTTCATGGCAGGGGGCAGGAATGCCATCCTATTTTTCCTTTTTGTCAGCAACACCGCATGGCTTGCAGGATCTTAGTTCCCAGACCAGGGATTAAACACATATGCTTGACAGTGAAAGTGCCGAGTTCTAACTACTGGGCCACCAGGAAATTCCCAATGCCATGCTATTTAAAGCTGCCACACAGAAGCGGCAAGTACCATGACTGCTTACCTTCCACTGGCCAAGCATGTGCCAAGGCCAAAGCCAAGGTCAAAGTCAGTGAGGAGGGGAAATACATATACTCCTCTTGGATTCTTGGGCAAGCAAAATGACAGTAGAAGATCCTTCATTGAAAGGAAGAAAGAATAGTTAGGAGAAATTATCTGATCCACCAAATTGCCTTGTTGCTGAATCAAAATATGACTTCAGGGAATTCACTTGTCCTCTTTGGGTCCCTGTTTCTGATCTTTAAAATGAGGAAGTTGGCTTAGGGGAGCAAATTAATATGATGGAAAGAAACAGATATATCTGAGTTCAAGTTCTAGTTGTATCTCAGACTAGCTGCGTGATCTTAGGTAAGTTACTTAGCCTCTCTGTTTTCTTATCTTTTTTTTTTTGTTTTTCTAAAATTCAGTCCCATAGTTTGAAAAACACAGAATGGCTTCAAGCTCTTAATGTTTCTCATGAACTCTTTGGTTTTTCACCTTAGAACAATCTTTTAGGAAAAATATGTCTCTTGAGAGAGAACTTTGTTTTTAAAAATGTGGTTCTTTTAAGTTCTGTTAAACTTAAGAAATAGTGAATTCAGTGCCTTTTAAAATAGAAACATTTATAGCACACTGTGCTTTTATAAAAGGATTTTTTTACATAGCCATCTATCTAGCTAGCCCGCTATGCTTTGTCTGTATGTGCAGGAAATGTTTAATGGTCATTGTTTCTGGGTTGTAGGATTTCAAGTGATGTTTCATTTTCACCTTTGACCTAAAACAATATCCGGACCTTGTTTCTAAGCTTCCATAGGGATGGACATGCCTGCTTTTCTCCACCTTCTTTTGTATGACTCAATGGACCCTGAGCTCTCCCTGCAGACCCCACTTCTTTAGGAAGCCTTCTCTGCCCCAGCCATCTCCAGGGGTTAGGTTTCCTTCTGCTGCTCTTTCACAAGCCCTATGCTTGTTTCTATCACAGCCATGGTCACTCTGCATGGAAGTTGCTTGATTTCTGCCTTTCTCTTCCCTAAAGAGTACAAAATTCCTTCTGACACAGGAGCTGGGGCTGAGTTTTCTCTCTTAGCCGGGCACTCAGCACAGGATCTGATACATAATAGACATTCAGTGGATATTGTTGAATAAACTAATAAACCTGGCTCTGTTTCATCTGAGTGGGCTGTGAATTCCCACAAAGCCTAGCCCTGGCCCAGGGGCAGGCCCTCCAGCCTTCTGGCAGAAGGTGAGGTCAATGGCCTTTGCTCAGTTCTTGGCAGGTTTGAATTCTCTACAACTTCCAGTCCCAGCCTCCCTCTCTCCTTCGGGGACCAAGAGAGCTCCCCGTCTCTAAGCCTAGCTGTTTATTTTTCTTTTTCCAATTGTGGAATGTTGCAGCAGTTAAAACTTTAAAATAAAGATATTGATTTTTCTCTTGAATATTTGTTGGTTTCTTTCTGACTAGGGAGTTAAAAAAAAAAAAATCTCACTTCCTTCACACCAACAGAGATAGTCTTATACAGACAAAGAGACCCGCAAAGTGCTCATCTACACTATGGCCTAGGGGCTGGGGAAGGGAACTAAAAATGGGGTCAGTATTGCTACCAGAGCTCTCTCAAATAGAGCCAGGGGGCCACTGAGGAAGTGAGACTTAAGCACGTCTCAGCCTGGATGGAATCTGATCTGTTGTCTGCTTATTGTCCAGAAAGGCATCCAGAAAGATGTGCCAGAAACTCAAGATGCTTATTGGACCTTTACCCTAAAATAGCTCATGGCAACCTATCTTCTTATTGGACCCTCACCCTAAAACAGCTTGTGATTCCTTCAGGACAAGTATTTCCTTACTTTGTCAGAATCAGTTACAATTTTTACCAGCTGACTAATAAACTCCTGGCTTTTTGTTTTTATAAGCCCCTGACTTTTTCTCTTCCCCAAATATCCTTTCAAGTTTACCTGAATCTGTGTCTCCCAAAGTACAATTCATAAAATTCCAAATAAAGCTTTTTGCTCTTTGCAGCCTCGATACTAATTATTGTTCCACAAGGTTAATAGCATAGGCATTGCAGTAATGTGGTTGGGCTTCCATCTTTTCTGTTATTCAGCTGTGTGACCTTGGGCAAGTGACATACCCTCTCTGACATTTTCTTTATTGCTAAAATGAGGATACTATGTAAAGCTCTGGCTTATGTGAAAATTAAATGAAATAATGCATGTAAAACATAGCGCCATGCCTGACAGTCTTATTAAAAGAAGATTTCTGGGTTAGAAAAGCTAGCCATAACATTGGCAGGGCCAGACACTGTTTTCAGAAGTACTTTATTTGTATTATCTCTAATAGTTCTCACCACTGAAAGATTGGTGTTGTTATTATCATCCTCATTCTGTGAGTGAAGAAATGAATTAAAGTAATTGCCTGTGCAATCCTGCAGACAGTACTAGCCCCCGAGAATGTGAGCAGAACGTGTATTCTTAGTCCCTACAGCTTTCCACCCTCATGATGAGACAGGCATTGGCTAAGGCCAGGACCCTCCATGACTACCCTCCCCCCATCTCCTGCTCTCTCTTGCTGTCTGTGCACCCCCTACCTTGGAAGTCAGGCCACCTGACATGAGAATCCCTTATCTCCCAGCCTTTGCTGTAGCCGAAAGTCCTGGACTTCTGTCGGGGAGCCTCAGCCTACTTCTAAACAACCTGTCAGGCTGCCAGAGGGCTGGGCGGCCTGTCTGCTTTTATCAGGGCAGCTGACAGAGCTGGGCAGGCTTGGCAACAGCTTCAGCTATGAGCAGAATCTCAATGAAGGCTTTCACCCAACGTATAGTAGGTGTTTATGACCTGGGAGCCCTGCCCTGGCAGCTGGGGAGGAGAGTAAATATTTCAGGCTCGGGGCCCAGCTGTCAACCCCTACCCCCGCCCCCCCCGCCTCCAATGATTAGATGGTTTCTTGTCCTCAGTCATGGTGAAAGCCATTCAGTTGTGTGTGTGTGTGTGTGTGTGTGTGTGTGTGTAGTAGGGAAAGAGGGACTCCTCATTCACCAAGAAGCTGGTTCCCTGGGGTCAAGAAGGGTCCAGCAAACAAGGAGTATGGGGAAAAAAGGGGAGAAGAAGGAGGAGGCAACAGAGAATCTGAATCCAATGAGAAATGAACATCAGAAGAAAGTGAAGGCACCCTGAAAAATAAAGAAAGTATGTAGACTATCTCAGATGGCCTAATCTGACACTGTTCTACCTAAATGTGTTCACTGACTGAAGAATTCTAGAGGTTTTGAGGTAGGACAAAACAAGGACAAAATAGCCCCTTACAAAATTGATTTAAACACTATCTTTTATCTTCAAAAGGCACACAACCTAAATCTATAACATAAGTCCCAAATAGGTTTCAGTTAATCAGTTCCTCATTCTCACCATCAGGATGTACCTCTATTCTACTGCTTTAGCCACCCTCCCCATAGTGGTTCTGTGGGATGCCCATGGGTTGTGCCTTCTGGTACCCAAAAAAATACCCTAACCAATGGCCTCAAGGTGGGCAGGAAGGATGCAGCAAGCCTTGTCATGAGCCAGGCACTGAGCAGAGGGGATGTGGCCTCCATCCTCAGGCAACTCCTGGTGCAAAGTGGGAGGCAGACCCAGTATCAGGTTATGATGGTGCAGCAGGGTCAGGCTGGAGCAGCAGCAGCTTCCTCATGGAGGCCATGTACTCTGCCAGGCATGTTTCAGTTCAGTTCAGTTCAGTCGTGTCCAACTCTTTGTGACCCCATGGACTGCAGCATGCCAGGCTTCCCTGTCCATCACCAACTCCCGGAGTCTACTCCAAGTCATGTCCATTGAGTCAGTGATACCATCCAACCATCTCATCCTCCGTCATCACCTTCTCCTCCTGCCTTCAATCTTTGCCAGCATCAGGGTCTTTTCAAATGAGTCAGTTCTTTGCATCAGGTGGCCAAAGGATTGAAGTTTCAACTTCAGCATCAGTCCTTCCAATGAATATTTAGGACTGATTTCCATTTGGATTGACTGGTCGAATCTCCTTGCAGTCCAAGAGACTCTCAAGAGTTCTCCAACACCACAGTTCAAAATCATCAATTCTTCATGCTCAGCTTTCTTTATAGTCCAACTCTCATGTCCATATATGACTACTGGAAAAACCATAGCTTTGACTAGATGGACCTTTGTCAGCAAAGTAATGTCTCTGCTTTTTAATATGCTGTCTGGGTTGGTCATAGCTTTTCTTCCAAGGAGCAAGCATCTTTTAATTTCATGGCTGCAGTCACCATCTGCAGTGACTTTGGAGACCAAGAAAATAAATTCTGTCACTGTTTGTGTTGTTTCCCCATCTATTTGCCATGAAGTGATGGGACTAGGAGCCATGATCTTAGTTTTCTGAATGTTGAGCTTTAAGCCAACTTTTTCATTCTCCCCTTTCACTTTCATCAAGAGGCTCTTTAGTTCTTCATCACTTTCTGTCATAAGGGTGGTATCATCTGCGTATCTGAGGTTATTGATATTTCTTCTGGCAATCTTAATTTCAGCTTGTGCTTTATCCAACCCAGCATTTCTCATTTGTACATAAGTACTTATTTGCATATAAGCAAATAAGCAGAGTGACTATATACAGCCTTGACGGACTCTTTTCCTAATTTGGACCAGTCTGCTGTTCCATGTCCGTTTCTAACTGTTGCTTCTTGACATGCATACAGAATTCTCAGGAGGCAGGTCAGGTGGTCTGGTATTCCCACTCTTGAAGAATTTTCCACAATTTGTTGTGATCCACACAGTCAAAGACTTTGGCATAGTCAATAAAACAGAAGTAGATGTTTTTCTGAAACTCTCATGCTTTTTCGATGATCCAACGGATGTTGGCAATTTGATCTCTGGTTCCTCTGCCTTTTCTAAACCCAGCTTGAACATCTAGAAGTTCATGGTTCACATACTGTTGACGCCTGGCTTGGAGAATTTTGAGCATTACTTTGCTAGCATGTGAGATGAGTGCTATTGTGCAGTAGTATGAACATTCTTTGGCATTGCCTTTCTTTGGAATTGGGATGAACACTGACATTTTCCAGTCCTGTGGCCACTGCTGAGTTTTCCAAATTTGCTGGCATATTGACTGCAGCACCTTCACAGCATCATCTTTTAAGATTTTAAATAGCTCAACTGGGATTCCATCACCTCCACTAATGTTGTTCCTAATGATGCTTCCTAAGGCCCACTTGACTTTGCATTCCAGGATGTCTGGCTCTAGGTGAGTGATCACACCATTGTGCTTATCTGGGTCATGAAGATCTTTTTTTGTATAGTTCTTCTGTGTATTCTTGCCATCTCTTCTTAATATCTTCTGCTTCTGTTAGGTCCATATCATTTCTGTCCTTTATTGTGCCTATCGTTGCATGAAATGTTCCCTTGGTATCTCTAATTTTCTTGGGATTTCTAGTCTTTCCCATTCTATTGTTTCTATTTCTTTGCATTGATCACTGAGGAAGGCTTTCTCATCTCTCCTTGCTATTATTTGGAACTCTGCATTCAAATGGGTGTATCTTTCCTTTTCTCTTTTGCCTTTCATGTCCTTTTTTTTTTTCTCAGCTATTTGTAAGGCCTTCTCGGACAAACATTTTGCTTTTTTGCATTTCTTTTTCTCGGGGATGGTCTTGATCCCTGCCTCCTGTACAATGTCATGAACCTCCATCTGTAGTTTTTTAGGCACTCTGTGTATCAGATCTAATCCCTTGAATTAGATCCCAGATCTAATTCTCACTTCCACTGTATAATTGTAAGGGATTTGATTTAGGTCATACCTGAATGGTCTAGTGGTTTTCCCTACTTTCTTCAATTTAAGTCTGAATTTGGCCATAAGGAGTTCATAATCTGAAACACAGTCAGCTCCTGGTCTTGTTTTTGCTGACTGTATACAGCTTCTCCATCTTTGGCTGCAAAGAATATAATCAGTCTGATTTCAATATTGACCATGTGGTGATGTCCATGTGTAGAGTTGTCTCTTGTGTTGTTGCAAGAGGGTGTTTGCTATGACCAGTGTGTTCTCTTGGCAAAACTCTGTTAGCCTTTGAACATTTGCCTGTTATTCTAGGTATCTCTCAGCTTCCTACTTTTGCATTCCAGTCCCCTATAATGAAAAGGACATCTTTTTGGGGTGCTAGTTCTAGAAGGTCTTGCAGGTCTTCACAGAACTGTTCAGCTTCTTCAGCATTACTGGTCGGGACATGGATTTGGATTACTGTGATATTGAATGGTTTGCCTTGGAAACAGAGATCATTCTGTCGTTTTTGAGACTGCATCCAACTACTGCATTTCAGACTCTTTTTTTGACTATGAGGGCTACTCCATTTTTTCTAAGAGATTCCTGCGCACAGTAGTAGAAATAATGGTCATCTGAGTTAAATTCACCCATTCCAGTCCATTTCAGTTCACTGATTCCTAAAATGTTGATGTTCACTCTTGTCATCTCCTGTTTGACCACTTCCAATTTGCCTTGATTCATGGACATAACATTCCAGATTCCTACGCAATATTGCTGTTTATAGCATTAGACTTTACTTCCATCACCAGTCATATCCACAACTGGGTGTTGTTTTTGCTTTGACTCCATCTCTTCATTCTTTCTGGAATTATTTCTCCCCTCTTCTCCAGTAGCATATTGGCCACCTACCAACCTAGGAAGTTCATCTTTCAGTGTCCTATCTTTTTGCCTTTTCATACTGTTCATGGGGTTTTCAAGGCAAGAATACTGAAGTGGTTTGCCATTCCCTTCTCCAGTGGACCAAGTTTTGTCAGAACTCTCCACCAGGACCTGTCCATCTTGGGTTGCCCTACATGGCATGGCCCATAGTTTCACTGAGTTCAACACGGTTCTGGTCCATGTGATCAGATTGGTTAGTTTTCTGTAATTGTGATTTTCAGTCTGTCTGCCCTCTGATGGAGAAGGATACGAGGCTTATGGAAGCTTCCTGATGGAAGAGACTGACTGAGGTCTTATTCTGATGAGTGGGGCCATGCTCAGTAAATCTTTAATTCAATTTTCTGTTAATGGGCGGGGTGTGTTTCTTCCCTGTTGTTTGACCTGAGGCCAAACTATGGTGGAGGTAATGAAGATAATGGCAACCTCCTTCAAAAGGTCCCATGCAGCCTGCACTCAGTGCCTCCAACCCTGCAGGAGGCCACCACTGACCCACGCCTCCACCAGAGACTCCTGGACACTCACACACAAGTCTGGGTCAGACTTGTGGGGTCTTGTGGGGTCACTGCTCCTTTCTCCTGGGTCCTGGTGTACACAAGCTTTTGTTTGTGCCCTCCAAGAGCCTGTTTCCCCAGTCCTGTGTAAGTTCCGCTGGCTTTATTGTGGGGTTAATGGAGGGCTTATGCCATACCCAGGTCTACTGCACCCAGAGCCCCTGCCCCTGCAGCAGTCCACTGCTGACCTGTACCCCTGCAGGAGACACTCAAACACAGTTCTGTCTCAGTCTCTGTGGGGTCTCTGGGTCCTGGTGTGCACAAGGTTTGTTTGAGCCCTGCAAGCATCTCTGGCAGGTATGGGGTTTGATTCTAAATGCGATTTTGTCCCTCCTACCATCTTGCTGGGACTTTTCCTTTGCCCTTGGATGTGGGGTATCATTTTTGGTGGGATCCGACATTTTCCTGTTGATGGTTATTCACCAGCAAGTTGTAATTTTGGAGTTCTCAGAGGAGAAGATGAGCTCATGTCCTTCTACTCTGCCATCTTAGTATTATTAAATCATGGCGTGTTTACGTGATCCCTAATCCCAGCATGGGTCATGGGGCAGATGTTATCAGATTTATTGCATAGATGAAGAAACCAGGGCTAACCCAGTCAGTGATGGTAGGGCAAACTAGGTTTTTTTATTTTTTTAATAATTTTATATGTTTATTTATTTGGGCTATGCTGGGTCTTTGTTTCTGCAAGGGCTTTTCTCTAATTGTAGCGAGTGGGGTTATAGTTGCAATGCACAGACTTCTTATTGCGGCAGCTTCTTTTGTTGCAGAGCATGGACTCTAGGGCATGCAGGCTTCAGTAGTTGTGGTTCCTGGTCTCTAGAACACAGGCTCAATGGTTGTGGTGCATAGGCTTTGTAGCTCTGCCACCTGTGGGATCTTCCCAAACCAAGGGTCGAACTTGCATCCCCTGGCATTGACAGGCAGATTCTTTATCACTGAGCTGCCAGAGAAGCCTGACAAACAGGATTTAAATCCAGGCCTCTCTTATTTCAAAGTTTGAGTTTTTCTACACTACTGGCTCCTGTAATAAAGAAGAAAGTGATCTAGGAGGACAAAAAATAAACCCATCCTGGGAGAGTGTTCAGGAAAGGCTTTGGGAAGACTCAATGCTGTACTGAGTTTCAGAGGATAAGTAGAGTTGGCCAGGCATCCACAAGCAAGGGGGGGAGAGTTTGGGGAATGGGGAAGATCACATGATAAACATGAAGTGTGACAATGGCATGACTTTCTTGGAAGTGCAAGAGGGTCCTAGAAGTGACTGATGTTATACAAATGTGATAAAATACAACAAGGCCCCAGAAATAGGTAGGGCCAGATCATGAAAGCTTTTCACAATAGAGCATTCTCCTGAAGTCCTTTGGGAAGCAATGGAGGTTTATTAAATGGAGGAGTGACGTGGTCGAATTCGTGCTTGGAATAGTTATCTCCAGCCATGTGTAGAGGATGAATTGAAGGAGGGAAGATTGGAGGCTCTTTCAGCATCCATCCATCCATCTCCATTTGTCTCCATCGTTTATCAGGGTCTTGGTCTCCTCTGTCTCCTTTCTGCTTGTGTCTGTCTAGTTATCAGTCTCTACCTCTCTCTGACCTGTATCATTCATCTGGTCCCTCAGCCTCTCTATGTAACCCTAGACAAGACACATCACCACTCTGACAAGGGTCCCTCATCAATAAAATGAGGATCATAATGCCAGCCTGAAAAGGTTAGATTAGGAATTAAGTGTGATACTGCTTGGGAGATCTTTTTACATATTACAAAGCACCATACAAATGGGAAGGATTATTGTTATCTAGCGACTGTTCTTTTGGGTATTATGTTTTGTGGGGTTTTTTTAAATTTATTTATTTTTAATTGGAGGATAATTGCTTTACAATATTGTGTTGGTATCTGCCATACATCAACATGAGTCAGCCATGTACACATGCCCCCTGCCTCTTGAACTTCCCTCCCATCTCCTACCCCGTCCCACACCTCTAGGTTGTCCCAGAGCACCTGGCTTGAGCTCCCTGCATCATAGAGCAAACTCCCATTGGTTATCCATCTTATCATACGGTAAGGCACTTTCTTAATGTGTCCCGCCCTTTTCTTCCCCCACTGTGTCCACACGTCTGTTCTCTATGTCTGCATTTCCACTGCTGCCTTGCAAATAGGTTCGTCCGTACTATTTTTCTAGATTCCATATATATGTATTAATATATGATTTTTGTTTTCCTTTTTCTGACCTACTTTACTCTGTATAATAATTTTTTGGTTTTGTTTTTTAATAAGCATCCGTTGAGCATCTAGGCTAAGCATCTTGTTATTTATCTAGTGAGACAGTGAGTTTACAATGAATCAAAAACAATATCAGCCTTCTGGAGGACTGGAGTAGAAGTATACAGAAAATGAGATTAGAAGCCTCTGTCATATTTTTATAACTTGCTGTCTGTCTGTCTCTTCGCCTATCTGTTTATCTATCCACCCATCTCTCTCTCTCTGACTCTGGTTATGCTTATATCTGAGGCAGAACCATCCAAGTCACCTTGGCCCTTACTTGCCCTCTCATATACAGACCACCTTTCAACATACAATTTTTGAGAACCATGCTCTTAAAATAAGAGAGAAATATGAAAGACCAGTATTAGATGATTTCCTTCTTCACAGTTTTAGAGCTCTCTCTACTCCTTCCCATTCATGTGTCTCAGGCACTTTCCTGAAGATGTGAGGTGATTCCACATATCTGACCCTACCATATTTTATAAATCCAAAAAGCTAGGTTGGAAGACCTGAGAAGCTGATTTCATTGAATTTTACTCCCTCTGTGACTGACCAAGGATTACCAGGTAGTCCCAAGGCAGTTCCACACGCCCACGTCTTTAACAAAGACTGTAAGAGAGCTCATGGTGACTTCACCCTGTAAGCCCTTTGTCTCTGAAATGTCCATTAAGAACCAGTTTTGTACAATGGAGCAAGTCCTATTCTACTACTTATAAGCTCTGTGACTTCAATCAAGTTACTCAACCACTCTCATCCTCAATGACGGAATCAACAAGAGGAAGATAACACTTCCTGTTAGTGTTGTTGTAAGGGTTGAATGATGTAATGTACAGTGTGAAATGTTTAACACAAGGCCTGACCCTGTGTGGTCAGTGAACTGACCCAGAGTTGGGACTCGGATTTATTTTTTCTTTAGTAATGAAGCACGCTGTCACTAACTTCAACACCCTGTTTCTGTGGTTGTGTATGTGGGTACGTGCTTGTGTGTCTGAAAGCAGAGGTGTCTTTGTGCAGTTGTAGTTATATATGGCTGTTTTAAATTTCAGTGCACACCCTGCTAAGTACCAGAAGAGCGCTGCTCAGTGGAACTTTCTGGGATAGTAGTGTTCTTTTGCACTGACTGTTTCACAATAGCTACCAGCCACACATGACTTTTGAGCACTTGCAAATGTGGCTAGTGCAACTGAGGAACTAAATTTTTAAAAACTACTTTTAATTAATTTAAATGTAAATAGCTACAAGTGACTATCATATGAGATGATGCAACCCTAGACTGTGCCCATGTTTCTAATGACATCTGAGATAATGATTATGGGATTTAAAAAAAAAAATCCGCCGGACACCTGCTATGTTTTAGGCACTTGGACATTCACTAGCTCGTTAAGCCCGTGCCTGCCCCGTGAGAGGACTGACCTTATTGCCACTTTCTATTTGCCGACGAGGAAACTGAGACTTAGAGAAACAGAGGGACTGCCTTCAGTGTCACAGAGCCAGCTCAGGGTCTGAGCCTAAATCTCCAATTCCAAAGCCCTTCTCTTTTCATGACCTGTGCTCACTCTGCCTTTTAGAAGTGTTTCCTGTCTGCCAAAGCAGCGACTCCCTCAGAGAGCACTCAGGGGGTGGTGCCTGGGGGCACTGAAGCCCTTTCAGTGCCTGTGAGACCCACCTGATCTGGCCCTTCCACACCTCTCTGACCTCCTCTCCCGTGACCCTCTGCCTCCCTCCCTCTGCTCTACATACCAGCTTCCTTGCTTTTCAATGAAAAGGGATGCTCTCACGTGGAGAGTCTTCCTACAGGTACTTCCTCACCTGGCTCCAGCCTGACCACTCCAGCTGCAGGATGGAGAGTGAATGTGGGTGGTGAAGGACAGGAGGTGTTTTGAGTAGAATCAGAGAGGTCAGCTGGGTGGCTCCTGCAGTAGTCCTGAACCACAACAGCCAATGTCAAAAACCAAGCCATAGCCTTACTCAGAGCCTCACAGACTGCTAAGTGTCAGAGCCGGAATGACCTTCAAGAACATCTGGTATAAGCCTTTCTTTGAAGAATGATGAAACAGAGGCCTGGAGACAAGAAGATTTTCCCAAGGTTGACTGAGTTGGTACAAGAGCTCCTATCTCCTGATATGATCTCTGGCTACTATGATCTTTTCCCTGCATCACAAGGCCATCGTAAAAATAGAGGTTTTACTACAACCAACTTACTTTTCTTTTTTTCAACCTCCAATCCAATCTTTCTTTCATTTTTAGAGACAACCCCTATTTTCTTAAAGGCCACTGACCCACCTAAAACACAGGAATTCAGTTCTCCCTAAACAAATCAATTTTTAACAAAAAATGAGCAAATGTTTCCCCAGAAGTCTGACCATGTCCTCTAGAGAACACAGAAATTCATAGACAATGACTTGGAAGAAAATAGAAAAATTTTATTCTGTTTTTTTAGAAATGAAGGGGAAAAAAACCCACAAAAGCGCAAACATAACTTTTCCAATGCCTGATAATATTCTCTCATCTCTCATTTCCTCACAACTATTTTGTCTTAAGGCTCTGGGAGCCTGTGTGAAGCTGCTGTGTGATTTTTATCTCTATGATTAAAGTGTTGCACTTTATTGAGTTCTTTACATCAGCAGCAGAATCTGCAATGCAGGATTTTACATAACACCTCATTTTCTTCTCGCACCATTACTGTTATTAACCTGGTGGCAATAAACAGAAAATACAGCTTCGCATATGATGTACTCTTCATTTTTGTTCCAATAGCAAGAAGGAACAAAAAAGCAGAGGATAAAGAATGTAGAGAGAGCAGGGAAGAATTTTTTCCCTGTTATGTCCCTTTGATGTCTGCCTTTCTCTCTCCCCATTCCTTGTCAACATTTCTGTCCGCAGGTCGAGGATGGAGATCATCTCTGCTCAGGGATGTTTTCTTCTCCATCAGAGCTCATCTATTTATTCAATCAACAAAGATTTCCTCAGCACTTCCTATGTGCCAGTCATTGTGCTAGATGTTGGAGATACCAAAATTTCAGGTCCTGCCAGTGTTGGTTCCAGAGGAGGAAATAGACACACATTGCAATAATTATGAAACAGTGAGATAAGTATAACAAAAACAGAAGGCTAAGTGAAAACATAAGTGAAAAAGGGAATGGTCCACCATACTCACGTGGATCACTACAGAGGTAGTGATGCTTGACTTGGGCCCTAGAGAATGGCTAGGTAAAGCAAGGCATTCTTGGCCAAGGGAATGGCTCAACTGAAGCCTTGGAAGGCACATGAGAGCACTGCGTGGTCTGAAGCTGTCAATGTGGCATGATGAGACCATCAGATGCCTGTTAGCAGACAGTAGGAAATGAGGTTAGAAATGGAGGCAGGCCATTGAGGATCTAATACTCACATGCATAAAAATCTTCCATGACTCCCCTAAGATCAGTCCAAAATTAGAGGATCAAGGCAGAATGGCCTAGAGGGAAGAATTTGTACTCTGAATAGAAGATCTAGGTTTTGTCCTTGGCTCTGCTACTTCCTAGCTGTGTAAGATGTTAAAAATGGGTACAGTAGGAATAAAATAATGACTGTGAACAAGTTTTGTAAGTTGTCAATAGTATTTTATATTCAAAGGAGAAGGGAGCAGAATTCCAGACAATTCCAAGAGCCAGAGAAGTCACAAACTCATTCTACATGGTTTTTTAACAATATTTTTATTGGAGTGTAGCTGATAGCTAACTTCAGTTAGTATGATAATCTCTAGATCCATCCATGTTGCTGCAAGTGGCATGATTTCCTTCTCTTTGTGGCTGAGTAATATTCCACTGTATGTATGTACCGCATCTTCTTTACCCGTTCCTCTGTCGGTGGACATTTAGGTTGCTTCCATATCTTGGCTATTGATGAAGGTTTTAATATGGATGTGGATGAAGAAACCTGAACTGTCTTGGTACTTCCCTAAAAACCAAGAAATAAAGCCTAACTCATCTCTACACCTCCTCACCCAACCCTTGCTTACCTCTCACAACTGCCCCCTCACTACTATCTGCTTCCCGGAGGAGCGATGCATCCACAACAATTAATCTTTTCTCTTTGGTGCGAGAGTCTGCAGCAAAGTAATGGATTGAAAAAAACCCTTGTCCTCATCCCATTTGCATTCCAGTAGGGAACCCTGGCACACTGCAGCCCATGGGGCCACAAAGAGTCAGACATGACTGAGCAACTGATCAACAACAAGGGAGCCCAGGTGTTTGAGTATGTGTATGTGGGCTTATTATTATTTTTTAAATTGTATTCTGATTCTATATCCTTTCAGAAATGCACAATAGTGCATATGTTTAACTATATTATAAAGAGCACTATTTTTATAGGAAACAAATGATTGCTTAGGAAACATGTTTCTTTCTCTCTAATAGCCATTTTTGGGGAAAGCAACTGGTTTGTTTCAAAATGTCATAACCTAAGACCACAGACCATCTGATAGCATCTTATTTTAACTGGGAACAAATACCTAGGGGGCAAACACCCAACTCAAACTTGTAAGATGATATCACCCCCCAGTCTTAGGGAATGGCCTCACCATTCACCCAGCTGCCCAAGCCAGAAGCCTGGGAATCAGACCAATTTTGGTCCCATACTGAGCACTGGCAATCTTACTAATACCTTATAATGTGCCTCATATCTGTACCCACATTTTCATCCTTACCCCCCTACTTTAATTCATAATCTTATCTTTTCTTAGTTAGTCTTCATTTGGACTATGGCAAAAATACTCTAACCATTCTATGCCTTTGAGCCTATAACCTCCAATTCTTCCTCATCACAGCCTGTGGAACAGTCTTTTCATAAGGCACACATAATTGTGTTGCACTTCCATGAAATACTTCTCTAGCTCTCTATATTCTATTTTACAGGACAAGTCCCAGTGCCTTAGTGGCTTGCAAGGCCTGCCATGAATGGGTCCTTGAAAGCTTCTCCAGTCCCTCCCCTCACCCGGCCATCCCTCCACCTCATACCCTTCAATGGCACTAAATACCTTATAGTTCCCAAAACAGACTGGGTGGGTTTTGCCCTTAGGCTTTTAGCTCACACTCCTCCCTCTGTCTAGGATGCCCTTCTCTCCTAGGAGCTGGCAGCTCCTCACCTTCTCACCTACTCAGAACTTTGTGGTCTTTCAACACTTTGCTCAGCAGTTCTCTCCTCCACAGTTTTCCCGACAACCCAGTGAATCCATGGTTCCCTCGGCTGTGACTTCACCCCATGTTCGCACACCTCCCAGAGCACCATGGACACTTAGTCATCTCTTTGTCTTCCCCCACCATCCCATGACAAGAGAGAGAATGGTGGGGAAGGGGAATGGGAGGAGAGAGGAGTGAAGGGAGAAGAGAGAAGGGCAGGAAGGGAGGGGAGGGGAGGAGAGAGCCAAGGAGCAGACATGGAACCCCTGCCTACACCTTCTCCTCCCTGCCCTTCCCCACTGCTGCCTATACTGAATACAGCAGGCAGGGGCCATCTTATTGTTCTCGGGACAAAATGCAGTAATTTCAGCATGAATGCTGGCACCCTGGAACACTTCTTTACACACCAGTGACATCTTCTCTGCCAAATAGGAAGACCGCATTAGTGTGGAGATAGGGCTGCCTTACCACCTTGCAGTGTTTGTCTCCCTGCAGGGTCATGCCAAAGATGAGGACCATGAACTCAAGTCTTAAAAGAGATCATGTGGGAAAGGCTAGCAGAATCTGTCCTCAGAGGCCACAGAAGGAAAAAATAAAAATTAAACTGTGCAAGGCAGGAAAATGAGATGATTAAAAAATATAAAGCTCTCAGGACATAATGGACCCTGCGTATATGTGTGTTCAGTTATGTCCAACTCTGTGACCCCATGGACTGTAGCCCTCTAGGTTCTTCTTGTCCATGGAATTTTCCAGGCAAGAACACTGGAGTGGGTTGCCCAGAGAAGTCACCAAATCTGCTTTCTGAGCGGAGGAGAGGGTTTTCTCCAGAGTCCCAGATCATGTGGGTAGGAGAGCCAAAATGAACTTCCTGGGAAGAAAGGAACTACCATTTCCTGAGGACCTACCGCAGCCCCAGCTCAGCAGTTAGCCCTGCATTTATTACCTCTCTGGATCAGCTAACAAACTCCTCTAGGAGAAATCTCCGAGCATTCAGACCACACATATTTATTGAGCTCTTAATATGTTCCTGGGGGTGCCCTAGTTTCATCAGCCTTTGATTTATAATGAAGCAACATTAACTTTTAATTATGAAATTAAAATGTCCCTCAGCTCTCCCAGGCTTAAATATTATATCTCAGTCCTTTTCTGCATTTGTCTCATCTTCCTGCTCAGACTGCAGCTTTCTGCAGGAAGGCCTGGCTGTTCCATTTGGATCTGTGTCCACTCTAGATGCAGGAATGAACACTTGGGTGATACCCCAAGGGTGAGAATCAAGCAGAGGCTCTGGAGGCTATGTGATATAAATTAGAGTCTCAGTTCAGCCTTTAACCTGCCATGAGATCTTCACAAGTCAGTCTCTGAGCATCTTCTGAGAAACAAAGATCTCTATTCCATTTACTTCAGTGAATCCTTGAGGGAATCAAATGAGCTAATTGGTGTGAGAACAGTTTTTATGTGCTAGATAATAATTATTGTCAGTAGATGTTCTATTGAACAAGGAAGCAGTTTACATTTATCTAAGCTGGGTTCCCGAGCCCCTCTCAGTTCTGTGATCCTATAGCCCCTGCACCTTCAAGTCTTCCATTGCACATGCACTTACTTTTTAAATGTCCATCTTCCCTGTCAGGTTTTGAACTCAAAGAGGTCCATACGTCTGGTTCTGAGCATAGCACTGACCGCGGTATCGCTAATGACTGAAAATGATGTGTTGAGAGTGTATTTTGCCAGGTGCAAAGCCAGTCACCTCATTTGACTTCCTGAGGCAACCCTGTGAGGCTGGAATTATTACCCCCAATTTTTAGATAAGGAAACTGAGATTCAGGTCATAAAGCTAACCCATGACTAAACTGATACTTGCAGCCAAGTCTGAGGTGCGTAATATGTTTCTCTATAGATACAGCATTAGTCGCTCAGTTGTGTCCAACTCTTTGTGACCCCATGGACCACAGCCCACCAGGCTCCTCTGTCCATGGAGTTCTCCAGGAAAGAATACTGGAGTGGGTAGCCATTCCCTTCTCCAGGGGATCTTCCCAACCCAAGGATCAAACCCAGATCTCCTGAATTGCAGGCAGATTCTTGACCATCTGAGCCACAAGGGAAGCCTAGAGTCCAAAACCATGGTGGTCCCATGACTACCCTTCTTCTATCATCATTATCATTGTCTCGATCAACCTGGAGAGTCACCCATCACGGCTTTAGGGAACGGGAGACAGAGGTCAGCAGTTCTTTTGCTCTGGAAAGGTCTGTTATGAACCCAGACTTCTTGTGTTGAGCTGCTTTTCTCTCTCCCTTTTTTGACGCAGGGGTGGGGGAGGGAATGGAAGCAAAGGAAGGCTCCCTCTGCCAAGCCAGACCTGACTCCTCCCAGATACTTAGAAGAGAAGCAGAAATGCCTCCATTTACATGTACATCTTACTTTTCACTTAGCAGAGTAGGATTGTAATGAAATGGGAAACTGAGTTCTGTTCGCAGAGCCAAAAAAAATGAACTTCGCAAACAAGCAAACACTCACACAGCCAGAGTTTATTTTAAAGGATAGAAATACAAAGCTCACAGCATAGGCACTGAGAGGGAGTGAAGTGCCTGAAAAGGCAAAAATAACAACAGTTTATGTCTTTATTAGAATTGATCTGTTCATTTTTGGTTGGCTCAGGGCCCGATGTACATAATTTCTGACCAATCTGTTTAAAAGCCACAAAGTCCAGTCTGTCATTTTTATGGCTTTTTTTTTTTTTTTTTTGGTTCCCAGTTTCTCAGTTTCCCCAGACATGGAATCAACCCTTTCTCAAGACCCCAGACCATTATTTAGGGACCGGATGTATGTTTAAAAGTTAATGGTCCACCTGGAGTTTTTCTCCTTGATAAGTTGGATGGCAGATACTGATTGTCTTCTACTGGATGTCTTATGACCCTCCAGGCCAGGGGGGCATTCCTTTGAATGCCTAGAAACTGGAGCAACAAGTATAGCTTTAGGTTAATGGAGTAAAACACTCATGTGAGGGAGTGAGTTGAAATTAAAGTTGAAATCAGAAAAAAAGAACCAAGGCCCCAACCCTACATGGACTGCCTAACAATTTCTACCTCTTTAAGAGACAAACTGGAAGTAGACAAACTATTTTTATTCCTTACCTTGCTGCTACAGATGCTTTTTCCCCATACATAAGCGTTACTCTTACAAATTTCCTTTGTCCTGAAGTTTATCCTGCTGAGGCCCAAGAAGCTACAGATGCAGAGGCTGGGCATTCAGAATGGCTTAGAGATGAAGAGCTTAGTCCTAGACACTTTTAGTCATGTCGACTAAAAGTATAGTCACAATCTGAAAGTAGAGTTATTTTATTTGGTGGGAATGTTTAGGACTCAGAGCCTGGGGAGAGAAAACTGCTCCAAGGAGGCAGGAGGCTATATAAAAGTTTGCAACAAAAGGAGCAGGCAGTCTGAACATCAAAGATCAGGTATCAAGTTAAGGAAATTTAGCATTCTGTGTATGGGAAGATGCAAGTTTCTGGGCTCACTGAATTTATGCCTTTCATATGCACCTCAGCTGTCTGGGGCCAATCCTGTTTCCTTGTTCGCTTTGCTTCTTGCATTCCCCCAGCGCCTCAGCAGTCACCGTGGGGGGTGGCAGCATCTGCTGGATCGCAGTTTTGGGAGCCCTCGGTCACATTTGGATGCCAGAAATTGCTGATGGCTGTGACATTTCTTGTTTATTAATATGGCAGGAGATATTTTCATTTCACAGTCAGAAAGACAAAGATTTGAATTTCAATTCTGCCCCCTGTGAGTTCTTTGCCTCCGTGTGATAACAGTGTTTACCACATAAAGTTGTTATTACAAGACCCTACACAGGAAGCACTTAACACGTGTTACCAGCTTCCAGTGCTGGGGTCATGGTTAACCACACAGGCGGCAGAGCCAGATGGGGTTCTACCAGTTACCACTGTGTGCTCTAGGGGTTCCCTTGCAAGTTGCTTAACATCTCTTAGTTTCCTTACTTGTAAATGATGTTTCCATCAAATACAGTTGTGGGAGAGTTCCGGACTGCCTGGCATGTAATATGTACCGTCTCATTTTTTTTTTTTTTTTTTTTGCGGGGGCGCTGCTGAATTTGGTCTTAGCTGAGGCACGTGGGATCTTCATTGAGGTGAGCTGGCTCTGTAGTTGCATCTCGTGGACTTAGTCGCCTCATGGCGCGTGGGAACTTAGTTCCCTGAACAGGGGTCAGACCCGTATACCCTGCATTGGAAGGTGGATTCTTAACCACTGGACCGCCAGAAAAGTCCCCCATCTTTTTATTATTATCCTCCCTCTATAGCTCCGCTGGCTAGAATCTAGGCCCCAAAACTCCTATCACTACATCCTTCCCGACACCTTTCTCTGAGTCCAGGATACCTGGTTCATACATTCACTTACTGATTTTTGTCACTCAGCAAATACCCCCTGAGGGCTTACTAAGAGCTAGATCCTGTAAGACACCCTGAAGGTACAGAGGTGAGCCAGGGATAGTCCTAGCCTTTACAGACCACTCCCTCCTCCTTAAATCCCTTCTCTTTTTCCCTGTCTTTCTCTTGGTTTTCATGAAACCACACTGTCCTTGTCTCCCCCTCCTTCTCTGCTCACTTCCCAGTCTCCCTCCTTTGCTTCTTTCTTTACCCAAACTCTCCGTCTTAGTGGATCCTAGGCTCAGTCCTGGGATCTCTTCTGGATCCACACTTTCTCCCAGTGATGTTAGGTAGCATCTCCAAGCTAATGATGCCCACCTTTACAACTCTAGTCCAGTCTCCTCCCCTGAGGCTCCCTTTTCATGTATTTAACTCCCTACTTGGTATCTGATAGTCCTTTCAAATGCACAGATCTGTATCAGAACTCTTGATTTCCCTACCGCTCCCCCAACTGGTCTGCATCCCAGTTTCCTCCATCTCTCTGCAGAACTACTATCTGCTCAGTTGCTCAAGTCACAAACCCTTGATCCATCTTTGATTCTTCTTGCGCATAAACCACGTACAGGTCCTGTGGAGCTGTAGTCAAAATATTTATCAAATATGTCCCTCTCTTTTCATCTCTATGCCATAACTCCAATTCAAGCTAGTATGATCTCTTAGATCAGTTCATCCACTGCCATCTATGCACCACTAAAATCCATTAACAACACAATAAGCAAGGTGATCCTTTCACAGCATTCCCCTATTGAGATGGCCTCCACTGGACACAGGATATGCTCCAAACTCTGACTCTGGCCTGTGTGAGCTGGACCCTATAAGCTTCTCCAGTCTCACCTCTAGTGTTAACCATGATCCAGCCACTGGCCTTCACTCCAGTCTTTGAAAATGTCATACTAGTCCTCATTTCAGGGCTTTTATTTGCCCAGAATTCTCTCACTGGATGGGTGTTCTTATCACCTTCAAGGCTGAGCTCAAATATCAGAAACCCCTCCTGATCACACTGTATCAAATAGACCCTGCTCCATCCACTCGCTCATTCACCATCCTGTGGCTTACCTCCTGCATTCCTAGCATGCATTACAATCCACCATCACTTTGCTTAGTTGCTGTTCCTGGTGTGTCATCCCACCAGGATGCCAGCTCCTCAAAGGCAGGAACCTCATCTCTCTTATTAACCCCCAAGTCCTGGAGCATGCTAAGTTCCTAGTACATATTTGTCAGATGAATGAATGAATAAGTTGGATGATAAATGCCTTGTGTGCCAAGTCACTTCTGTAGTGTCTGACTTTGTGACCCCACGGACTATAGCCCCTGCAGCTCCTCTGTCCATGGGATTCTCCAGGCAAGAATACTGGAGTGGGTTGCCATGCCCTCCTCCAGAGGATCTTCCTGACCCAGGGATCGAACTCGTGTCTCTTAAGTCTCCAGCATTGTAGGTGGGTTCTTTACCACTACTGCCACCTGGGAAGCCTGATAAATGCCTTAATAGAAGGGTATTTTAAAAATCTGTAGGAGTACAAAGAAGAGAGCTACTGTCCCTGGGAGAGTTAAGCAGGGCTTCATGGACAAGGGGCCATTGGGCCTGTCAGTGAAAGATTAGCAAAAAGTTACCAGGAGGGGAAAGGGAGGGAGAGTAGGCATCCTGCCTGTAGGAATTCAGACACAGAAGTACAAAGAGGAGGACCTGTGTGTGCTGGGGTGGTTTGCAAGGCTAGAGAGTGAGGAGGGGGCCACAGTCCATCTCCTTGGTCCTCTGGGCTGGCTGCCTGGGTTTCTTGTGTTTCTTTTTGTCTGCATCGATTCATTGCAGCAGGAATTTCAGTCTGGCCACACTCCTGGTGAGGAGGGAAGCCTTCACTGGGTCACTTCAGAGATCCAGGCTCTGCATGATAAAAGACATTGTTTTGTCTCTTGGAGTTGTTCAGTTGTTTTTAAGGAAAGATTCTGTATTTTTCTGAAAATTTCTCCTTCCTTCTTTAGGACATGCACCCTGACTTCCATAAATATCTACTTTTAACTTATAAATAGATAAGGAGACAATTTGGTTGATAATAAAAAGAATAGATTTGGCATGGGGCAGAGTTTAGCAGAAGAGTCATCTGGAAATTCTCTAACCCTCTTTGCTCCCTCATTCCCCACCTATTTGAGAGGCTAAACCTGGTAGGATCTCAGCTGGATCTCAGTCCCCAGCTGAGAGATGAAGGGGGCTACGTGGGGCTTCCTTCCTGTGATGAGGGCGACTGCCTTGCTGGACTGGAGCTCCTGCAAGCATGGCAGGATGGCTGCTGTGGGCTTGTAACCAGAGCCTGGGTTTGAGTCTCTGCTCCTTCCTGCCGCATCCCTCTGGACAAGTTACTTAAACTCCCTGAGCTTCAGTCCCTCCTCTGTACAAAGAGAAGAGTAAGCTGCTGTCCCTCCTCAACTGCCCTCATCTTCGCCTAAGCTTCAGTTTCTGTCTCGTCTCCAAAGCTGAGATAAGTCCCTCCGCCCTTCCTGGGTTGGGTTTCCCTTCCTTCATTAGACTGAATATGTGGTAAGCCCTGAAGTGTTGCCCTAAGTTGGAGGAGGCAGCCCCACAGAGCAGCACCAGGCTCAGACTTTGGCTTGTGCCAGCCTAGGTGAAGCAGCTCAGAATATAGAATAAAGGAAAAACTCATTTCCTCCCTGGTGTCTAGGAGGAAGCAAACTCCACACTAAATTATGTTCCAAATATGCCCTAAGGTAGTTTTAATTTTATTGGCACTGATTTTAATTTACTCTTTAGGCCCCTGTTGCAGAATGAGCTATTGGCTGCTGGCAAGGGGACAGCCCTTCATCTCTTGGTTTTGATTAAGGTTTGTAAGTTTGGAAGGAAAGAACAAAGATGCTGTCCCCTCATTCTATTCTCAGTCCCAAAATTGTAATTAAGGGCCCTGCATTAGCAGCACACCCCCTGCTCTGACATAGCCACAAAAAAAAGTACCTCATTTGACTGCTGCGAAAAAGTTCAGATGCAGCTGTTCATTCATTTAATTCACTCATTCTTCCATCAGTTCGTTGATTCGTTTTCTATTCATTCTCCCACTAAACCTCCAGTGATAACCAACTATATACCAGGGCTTGCTCTGGTCCTGTGAATTTAAAAAAACCAAGAATGTATGGTCCCTTCCCTGAAAGAGTTCACATTCTAACGGGAGATGGAAATAAACAAAGCATGATTATGCCATGTGGTCAGTGCCAGGAGAGAGAATTGTGAGAGCGCACAGGGGCTGTTCACTCATCCCTGAGGGATAAAAATGGCTACTTGAATTAATATTTTTGTACGAGTCAGGTGAACAATTTTAGATGCTATAATAAGCAGTCCCCAAATCTCAACGGCTGAATACAGTAAAGATTCATTACAGTCTGATGCAGGTCAAGTGACTTGCCTGGCAATTTTCCTCCCAGTGTTGACTCAGCGAACTAGCCTTTTTCCTTATTACGATATCATTGATTTTACATGTAGCTTCCATGCACAAAAGCAAGAATGTGGGCAATTGTGTTTGTGTTTGATGGCCAGGTCTGGAAGTGACACTTATTACCACTGCCCACACCCCTCTTGATCCCAACCAAATACCAAGGGAGACTGAGAGATGTTGTCCAGGGTCCAGGAAAAGGATATGGAACTGGTGAGCATCTCCTTAGTTTGCCTTAAGTCTTAAGGTTGTCTCAGGGTTACGCAGATAAAGAGAACTTGTATTTCAGGCAGAGGAGATATTCATTATGTGTAAATATGGAGATGAAAGTCACAGGCCTAGAGGTTTGAAATACTCCAGGCAGCTCCATAGGACTGAAGTATAGAGTATCAGACAGGAAGTTATGAGAGCTGATAGTAAGCAGAGGAAGAGGGCCCGATCACACAAGGCCTTTTATAATATATGAAGGGGTTTGGAGTCTATCCTGTGAGCGATAGGGAGAGATAGAGCAGTTTCAGTTAAAGAAGTGCCATTATTTGTTTACATTTTAAAAGATTGTTCTGAAGCATCAAGGAAATCAGGTCAGAAGCTATTGTAGTAAAACAAGAAAGAAATGATGGAATGGGGTCAGACTTGGTCTGTGCCTCAATATGCTAATAGGCAGACAGACATACTTTCTAGCCAGATTACAGTAACAAGTAGACAAGTGTACCTCTACAGGACACAAGTATATCCATACAGTGCACAAGGATACCTGTACAGTAACAAGTACTGACATCAAGGCCCAAGCAAGAAGCTGTTTGCAGAAGATGAAGGGATTTATTTTAACATTAGTGAGTGAAATGGCTCACTTGTGTCCAAATCTTTGTAGCCCCATGGACTGTAGCCTACCAGGCTTCTCCATCCATGGGATTTTCCAGGCAAGAGTACTGGAGTGGGTTGCCATTTCCATTTTAACAGAATGTGAGAAGAAATTATGGACAGTTTAAGAAAGCGGTATCTCTTTTCTCTCATCCAACAGCTACTTTTAAAGATGCAGAAATTGAGGTTCAGTGAACAGCTGCTACTGTTCATGGTTACAGATTATGTGAACATTAGAACCAGAGTTAGGAACTCTGCTTGCCTTCCTTGCTCTGTTCTAATGGACCAACACAAGCCCACAAGGCCAGTGTCGGCACAAAACATAATTAGGATGGTGATGAAATTAGTATCTGTGGTCTTTGGTATCGCCAGCAAAGTGCTGAATATGTGCGATGAAGAAGAAAAAGAACTAGAACTTCAAGCTCACACCCCGTGCAGGTTAATTTCCTAGACCCTTTTCTACTCCAGGTAAAATCTAGACTCTCAGAGAGGGAAGAGATCTTAGAAACTAAATAATCTCTGGGTATTCCCTGATGCTCCAGTTGTAAGGACTTAGCGTGTTCACTGTGGTGGCCTGAGGTCAATCCTAGTCAGGGAACTAAGATCCTACAAGCCATGCAGCATGGCCAAAAAAATTAGAGAAAATAGATGATCCTTTAAATTTGTTGTGGAGGTACTAGCCAATGCAGTTAGATACAAAAAAGAAATTAGAAGCATAAAAACTGAAAAAGAGGAGATAAAATTACTAAGTATATACGATAAGATTGTTGCTGTTCAGTCGCTCAGTCATGTCCAACTCTTTGCGACCCCGTGGAATTCAGTACGCCAGGCTTCCCTGTCCATCACCAACTCCCAGACTTTCAAACTCATGTCCATCGAGTCAATGATGCCACCCAATGATCTCATCCTCTGTCATCCCCTTCTCCTCCTGCCTTCAACCTTTCCTAGCATCAGGGTCTTTTCCAATGAGTCAGATCGCCTCAGCTGGCCAAAGTGTTGGAGCTTCAGCTTCAGCATCAGTCCTACCAATGAATATTCAGGGATGATTTCCTTTAGGAATGACTGGTTTGATCTCCTTGCAGTCCAAGGGACTCTCGGGAGTCTTCTGCAACACCACAGTTCAAAATCATCAATTCTTTGGCACTCAACTTTCTTTATGGTTCAACTCTCACATCCACACATGACTACTGGAAAAACCATAGTTTGACTAGACGGACCTTTGTCAGCAAAGTAATGTTTCTACTGTCTAATATGCTGTCTAGGTTGATCATAGCTTTTCTTCCAAGGAGCAAGTATCTTTTAATTTCTAGCTGCAGTCATCATCTGCAGAGATTTTGGAGCCCAAGAAAATAAAGTCTGTCACTGTTTCCATTGTTTCCCCATCTATTTGCTATGAAGTTATGGGACCGGATGCCATGATCTTTGTTTTTTGAATGTTGAATTTTAAGGCAGCTTTTTCACTCTCCTCTTTCACTTTCATCAAGGGGCTCTTTAGTTCCTCTTCACTTTCTGCCATAAGGATAGTGTCATCTGCATGTCAGAGGTTATTGATATTTCTCTTTGTAATCTTTTTTTTAAACACATTCTAAAAATATTATTTATTTTTTAATTGAAGGATCATTGGTTTACAGAATTTTGTTGTTTTCTGTGAAACATCAACATGAATCAGCTATAGGCGTACACATGTGCCCTCTCTTGAACCTTCCTCGCATCTCCCCCCCCATCCCATCCCTCTAGGTTGATAAGAGCCTCTGTTTGAATTCCCTGAGATATACAGCAGATTCCCATTGGCTGTCTGTTTCACATACGGTAATGTACGTTTCCATGTTGCTCTCCCCATACATCTCAGCTTCTCCTCCCCTCTCCCCATGTCCTTATGTCTGTTCTCTGTGTCTGCTTCTCCATTGCTGCCTCGAAAATAAATTCATCAGTACTATCTTTCTAGATTCCATATATGTGCGTTGGTATACAATATTTATCTTTCTCTTTCTGACTCACTTCACTCTGTATAATAGGCTCTAGGTTCATCCAGCTCATTAGAACTGACTCAGATGTGTTCGTTTTTATGGTAAGTAAGCTGAAACTCCAATGCTTTGGCCACCTGATGCAAAGAGCTGACTCATTTGAAAAGACCTTGATGCTGGGAAAGATTGAGGGCAAGAGGAGAAGGGGACGACAGAGGATGAGATGGTTGGATGGCATCACCAACTCAATGGACATGGGTTTGGGTAGACTCCGGCAGTTGGTGATGGACAGGGAAGCCTGGCGTGCTGAGGTTCATGGGATTGCAAAGAGTCGGACATGACTGAGCAACTGAACTGAACTGAATATTCCATTTTGTGTATGTACCACAACTTCTTTATCCATCATCTTTCAGTGGACATCTAGGTTGCTTCCGTGTTCTAGCTATTGTAAATAGTGCTGCAATGAACATTGGAGTACATGTGTATTTTTCATTTTGATTTCCTCAGGGTACATGCCTTGGAGTGGGATTGCTGGATCACATGGTGGGTTTATTTCTAGTTTTTTAGGAATCTCCATACTGTCTTCCATAGTGGCTGTATCAATTTACATTCCCACCAACAATGCAAGAGTGTTCCCTTTTCTTCATTCCCTCTCCAGCATTTATTGTTTGTAGACTTTTGGAGGCTGGCCATTCTGACCAGTGTGAGGTGATATCTCATTTTAATTTTGATTTGCATTTCTCTAATAATGAGCATCTTTTCAACAACTGACAAAGGATTAATTTCCAAAATATACAAGCATCTCATACAACTCAATATCAGAAAAACAAACAACCCAATCAAAAAGTAGGAAAATGACCTAAACAGACACTTCTCCAAAGAAGACAGACAGATGGCTCCCTGCAATCTTGGTTCCAGCTTGTGCTTCATCCAGTCCGGCATTTTGCATGATGTATTCTGCATATAAGTTAAATAAGCAAGGTGGCAACACAGCCTTGATGTACTCCTTTCCCAATTTGGAACCAGTCTGTTGTTCCACGTCCAGTTCTAACTGTTGCTTCTTGACCTGCATACAGATTTCTCAGGAGGCAGGGATGGTGGTCTGGTATTCCCATCTCTTGAAGAATTTTCCACAGTTTGTTGTGATCCACACAATCAAAGGCTTTAGTGTAGTCAATGAAGCAGAAGTAGATGTTTTTCTGGAATTGTTGTTGTTTTTCTGTGATCCAACAGATGTTGGCAATTTGATCTCTAGTTCCTCTGCCTTTTTTAAATCCAGCTTGAACACCTGGAAGTTCTCAGTTCATGTACTATTGAAGCCTAGTTTGGAGAATTTTGAGCATCATTTTGCTTGCATGTGAGATGAGTGCATTTGTGTGGTAGTTTGAACACTATTTGACACTGCCCTTCTTTAGGATTGGAATGAAAACTGACCTTTTCCAGTCCTGTGGCCACTGCTGAGTTTTCCAAATTTGCTGGCCCATTGAGAGCAGCACTTTCCCAGCATCATCTTTTGGATTTGAAATAGCTGACCTGGAATTCCATCATGCCATTAGCTTTGTTCATAGTGATGCTTCCTAAGGCCCACTTGACTTCACATTCCAGGATGTCTGGCTCTAGGTGAGTGATCACACCATCGTGATTATCTGGGTCATTAAGATCTCTTTTGTATAGTTCTTTTGTGTATTCCTGCCACCTCTACTTAATATCTTCTGCTTCTGTTAGGTTCACACTGTTTCTATCCTTTATTGTGCCCATCTTTGCATGAAATGTTCCCAGGTATCTCTAATTTTCATGAGAGATCTCTAGTCTTTCCCATTCTATTGTTTTCCTCTCTTTCTTTGCATTGATCACTGAGGAAGTCTTTCTTATCTCTCCTTGCTGAACTTTGGAACTCTGCATTCAGATGGGTATATCTTTCCTTTTCTCCTTTGCCTTTTGCTTCCCTCCTTTTCTCAGCTATTTGTAAGGCCTCCCCAGACAACCATTTTGCCTTTTTGCATTTCTTCTTGAGGATGGTTTTTATCACCACCTCCTGTACAGTGTTGCCAGCCTCTGTTCATAGTTCTTCAGGCACTCTGTCTATAGATCTAATCCCTTGAATCTATTTGTCACTTCCACTGTATAATCATAAGGGATTTGATTTAGGTCACACCTGGTCTAGCATGGCCTAATGGTTTTCCCTACTTTCTTCAACTTAAGTCTGAATTTTGCAATAAGGAGTTCATGATCTGAGTCACGTCAGCTCCTAGTCTTGTTCTTGTTGACTGTATAGAGCTTCTCCATCTTTGGCTGTGAAGAATATAATCAATCTGATTTCAGTGTTGACCATTTGGTGATGTCCACGTGTAGTGTTATCTCTTGTGTGTTGGGAGAGAGCGTTTGCTATGACCAGTGCATTCTTTTGGCAAAACTCTGTTAGCCTTTGCCCTGCTTCATAAGAATAAAATGTCACTCTTATTGGCTTTTGAGCCATGTAAATCAATCAATATTATTCACTTCTGGTTATTTAAAGTCGAATCACATCAGGTTCTAGGTGTCGGGATGGGGCAGTAGAAGCCAGTCCAGAATGGTTTTCCGAAGATCCAGGTTCTAATTCTTGCTCCTTCACTAACTTACTCCCGGCCTTAATCAGGCAACCTCCCCACCTGAGCTGATCTGGGAAAGGTCAGAGAAACTGGTTTCCAATAGAGCCCACACTCAGAGCTATAAACTGTGGTTTTTCCTTCCACATTTTTTTAAGTCATCTCTCTACCGCCTCCTTTCCTCTGCAGCTCATCAAAAGCTCAGAGGAAAAAACAGACAATTGAAGAAAATAAAATTGCAAAGATGACTTTTATAGGGCTCCTGTTGAATCATTGTGTATTCCACCTTCAAAGCTGAAAATGATGAGTTTAATATCACAGAGAGCTGTGCATCTTGTATCTCTCAGAAGGCAGTTTATGCCACCCAGAGAACTGGGAGCTTGGTAAGACACAATTTTTCACTCCAAGTCTGAGGCAAATGAAATGACAATCATCAGGCCCACATTCTAGAAGCAACATGGTTTTCATTTGGTCTTAACTTTGTTTGAAAGTGTCCCACAGAGAGAGAATTCTTCTAAGCATGGATTTTTCTTCTTTCCCAGGACTGAATGCTAGAAAGTGGATGGAAAGATGGCCAGGTCTTGCCTTGGCTGTTTTTAGTGTTGCTCATTGATGGTATTACATTAACTGTGCAAACGGGTCAGGAGACCTGGGTTTCAGTCCCAGTTAGGCCATGAACTTGGATAAGTCCCTTCCTCAGTGGAGGCCCCTGTTACTCTCAGACATGATTAACAGATATAAATCAGACTGATATATAGGAAGAGAAAGTCAGATTTGAGCGATCCTGAAGTTCTAAGGGCCTGTGTGCTGCATGCATGCTGTGTTGTTAAGTCATGTCCTGCTCTTTGTGACCCCATGGGCCGTAGCCCACCAGTCTTCTCTGTCCATGGGATTCTCCAGGCAAGAATACTGGAGTTAGTTGCTGTTTCCTTCTCCGGGGGATCTTCCTGACCCAGGGATCTAACCCAAGTCTCCTGCATCTCCTGCATTGGCAAGCAGATTCTTTACCACTTGAGCCACCTGAGAAGCCCTCTAAGGGCCTGAGAGTTCCCCAGTTCCTGCCAGTCCATTACAGTGTCTGAAGTTATCCCTCTGAGTGGTTTATTTAGTCATTCTGCATCTGGCTACTGAGCATCCTTCATGAACAGGCACTGGGTTCTTTCCAGACACTCTTTCTACTTTCAGGGAGCTCATAAATGAGAAGCTTAATAAATAATACTGTATCGAGGTAGGGAGTGCCTTAAATAGGGAATGTGAGCAGACAGCAGAGAAAGACTAGTTACAATCATCTTTATAAATTGCAAAGTTACTTTTCCCATACACTATATACTACTGTGGAGTAGGTGTGGCATCATGAAATGAGGTTTAATAGCAGAATTAGCTAAGATGTCCTATGTGAAACTCCCAGAATAGAATCTGGCATTCATTAACTACGCAGTAAATGATAGTAATGACCATTGCTGAGTTGGATTTCCACTCTAACTCTCTGAGACTAGAATTAAAATACCCATTTTGAAAATAAAAATTTCAAAGAGGGTACATGATTTAGTTTACCCCAGACTCCCTCTGTTAGAAATGACCCAACTGGGGCAAAACCATTAGCAGGCCCAATGTAAATATAATAATGTTACCTGAAGGTATTTCTCATTAATCAGAGAAACAAATTCTGCTAAAGCCTTTAGTTATGAATGTGTTTACTGTTCTGGGTAGGTAGCTTTACTTCAGAAGAACTTGAAAGAGGACTGCTAATGGTAGTGCTCTGAGACCTTGAAGACAGATGGTGTTCAAAATAAAGAGAAATTGATCCTCGCTGCTCTCAATCCCTCACATTGCTACAACTGAGTAGACAGAGGGCTAGCTCAAAAGGAAATGGTGTGTGTGTGTGTGTGTGTGTGTGCGCGCGCGTACGTGCACGCACATGTGTGTTTAAGGCAAACTCTGTGGCCCTGACATCTCATTTGTTATTCTTTCTCTCAACAGAAAACAAGCCTGGAGTTTTATATTGACATCCACGCCCACTCCACCATGATGAATGGTTTCATGTATGGCAACATCTTTGAGGATGAAGAGCGGTTCCAGAGGCAGGCGGTTTTCCCCAAGCTCCTCTGCCAGAACGCCGAGGACTTCTCCTACGTGAGTCAAGAGTTGGCTGTCAACCAGCCCCAGGTCCCCTCCCCAGATCACCCCCTCCTTCCCATTGCCACCCTGTCTTTCGCTGAGTTAGACTTGCTTTAACATTCACAGAACACCTACTTGTGCTGTGTCTTGTGTGGGTGATAAAGACAGACGTAAACAAGCTCTGCCCACGCCCACAAGCAGCTCGTCACCTGTCAGTGAGGGAGGATCACACTCGCCTTGTCTGAGGAGCTGGCCTTTGTTTAGCTGATCTGACTCCAGCTTTAACAAGAGAAGAAATCCACTGAGCACCTCCCAGAGTCAGACCCTGGCCCTGGTGTCTGCTTTCACAGACCTCTGGCATTTGTTCTCTTTGTTGTTGTTGTGCAGTTGCCAAGTCATGTCTGACTCTTTGCGACCCCATGGACTGTAAGAGGCTCCTCTGTCCTCCACTATATCCCAGTCCATTCAGTCAATGATGCTGTCTAACCAGCTTATCCTATGCCACCCCTTTCTCCTTTTGCCTTCAATCTTTCCCATCATTTTCCAATGAGTCAGCTGTTCATATCCGCTGGCCAAAGTATTGGATCTCAGCAACACTCCTTCCAGTGAATATTCAAGGTTGGAATGACTGGTTTAATCTCCTTGCACTACAGGGGACTCTCGAGAGCCTTCTCCACACCACATTTCAAAAGCATCAATTCTTCAGTGCTCAGCCTTCTTTATGGTCCAACTCTCACATCCATATGTGACTACCGGAAAAACCATAGCTTTGACTATATGAACCCTTGTCATCAAAGTGATGTAAATGGAAGTTACTAACCTAGGAACCATACTGGATGCTTTCATTTAATTGTCTGTGTAACCCATCCTTATAGTAATCCTGCAAATTAGGATTCATATCAGACTTTTCATATGAGGAAGCTGAGACCCAGAGGTGCTATAAGATTCGCTCAAGGTCCCTTAGCCTGCAGGTGTCCGGCCCTGATTCTCTTCTCCTCTCTTTGTCTCTCACAGTCCAGCACGTCCTTTAATCGGGATGCTGTGAAGGCAGGAACTGGCCGTCGCTTCCTCGGCGGGCTGCTGGACCACACTTCTTATTGCTACACCCTCGAGGTTTCCTTCTACAGCTACATCATCGGTGGCACCACAGCTGCTGTGCCCTACACAGAAGAAGCCTGTATCCTTGGCAGGTTCCCCTTTCCCCTCCCCCAGCCCTGGGCCAGCTCACATCCAGCTGAGAGGACCCAGGTCTGCCAGGATTTACCAGGCACCTCAGGAATGTAGTCTCCAATTCAGGTGAGGGCTGAGACCCTGGGGTGAGGATAGATGTGGCTGGTTCTGCTGGTGTCACCTCTGGATTGTCCTGCTTACCTCCTGCCCTCTCAATGGACACCCCTCCCCATATGCCTCTTCCACACCTCAAGTCTTCCTCAGGCACCTGGATCCATGACCCACCCACATCTGTGCTGACCTATCTCTCTTTCTCTCCTCTGCCCCCAACAAGAGAGTGAGTCTTCCATCATCTAAGGTATGTAAGCACACAGGCCAGAAGCTCATCCCGAGCCTGCTGAGAAAGACCTCGACTTGGTCTTGGTCTCCTCTTTCTCACCCTGAATATATCTCTTTTTTTAGGTTTTTAAATTTTATTTTTATTGAAGTATAGTTGATTTACAATGTTGTGCCAATCTCTGCCATACACAAAGTGACTTGTATAGATACACATTTATGCATTCTTTTTTAAAGTATCCTTTCCCATTATAGTTTATCCCAAGAGACTGGATATAATTTCCTGTGCTATACAGTAAGATCTTGTTGCTTATCCATTCTAAGTGTAATAGCTTGCATCTACCAATGCCAAACTCCCGGTCCATCCTCCTCCCTCCTCCACCCTCTTGGCAACCACACATCTGGTCTCTAGAACAAATCTCTCTTTACCTTCCATCTTTCTGTGCTCCAGCTCCCTTCCCTTCTCTTCTTTCCGCTCACTGCTATTTTGCCTGTCCCCACTTTGTCCCGTCTCCTTCTGTCTCTCCGTCTTACTTCAATGGATGTGTTCCTCCCTTCCCGCCTCTATTTCCCTCCACCCCACCCTCCTTTCCTGTCTCTCTCCCCTCAGCCTCCTTCCATCTTCCCCGCCTTCCCACTCATCCTCTGAGCATCTTTCTGCCTTTATGTCTCCTTTGCCAACTCACTTTTCCTCTTGGCTTACTCATAAAACATCCACAAGGGCCCCAAAGCATGTCATGATGAAACTAGAGGTCGCCTTCTGGCTTGCTTGATTTTTTAGGGATTGTTTATTAATTCTAGGTTGCTGGGTGTTGATTTTCATTTCAAGGTCACTACATAAGGGGTTGTGACTGATTGTGACAGTTTCTGCTTATCTTTTACCCTTTTGCTTTGGATTGACCCATGTCTCCTTTCTGAACACTTAGTTTCTCAGAGAAAGAATTATAGTTGATGGAGAAGAAAGGAAAAGGATGATATTAACTCTCTGTATACAGACTCTCTCTCCCCAGAAGTGGGCATCCTCCTTTCAACCATGGGGAGAGTTTATGGAGTTCTCACGACACTCTGTGCAGGAAAGCTTCCTTTCTGGTCCATGACTCGGCGCTAGTCCATATTGTTGGTTGCATCCTCATGGCTCAGGGGTGAACAGTGACCTAACAGGAAACATGGAGGGCAGGATGATGTCCTTGGAGGGAGGGGCAAGTAGTTGGTAGACCAGGTGTTAGACCAGTATTCTAGATCCAGTACAACAATGTAGAGATCGCGGTAAGAACTGGGGGAGAGTCCCCTCACAGTCACCTTGAAGTCTGCTTTAATAACCACCTGACCAATGGAGTAGGCTCTGCCCTACATCAGAAAACCCTTGCTTTCCAAAGTCCTGGCCATCTCCATGTGCCACAGTGCAGCCCTCGCCGCCCCACACCGCCCCCACACACGACCTGATGGTGTGCAGCACACGGCTTCCCCAGGATCACAAACTGCTGTGCTCCACACCTGGACACATTCCACACTGCCCCTGCCTAGCTCACCTCTGATGTCAGGGCAAAGGAAAGAGAAGGAGTTGCCTGGAAGAAGAATTTGAGCATGTGCACCTAAGGGATCCCATATGTGACTAATCTCAGTGAGATGAAGGTCCCTCCAGAGGTGGCCTGTACTTAGTTTGTGGCCAGTGTCTGATGTCCAATTTGATGGGTTCTCCTACTCTATGTCAGCACCTCCAACATGCTTTTGTGTTGGAAGCAAAAGAATTTCTTGGCAGAATGTCCCTCCCTTGGCCCAGACCCAGAGTTTCCTCCCCTCAACACCCAACCCTTGTTCATCAAACATTAGTACAAAAAAAAAAACATTAGTACACCATTAGTGCATTCCAGGAATCCTACTAAGCACTGGGGCAAAGTACTGACCAAGAAGCCATGGTCCCTGACTCACGGAACTTCTGGTCTACTTGGGGAGCTGGATAAAGGAAAGGGACACTTACAATCTGTATAGCAAGTCCTATTGTGGAGGAATCCCAGAGAGCCATGGGAAATGTCCATTTAAAAATATATACACCACCATGTGTAAAGCAGATGGCTAGTAGGAAGCTGCTGTATCGCACTGGGAGTTCAGCTCATGCTCTGTGATGACCTGGAGGGATGGGACGGGGTAGAGGGGATGGCTCAAGAGGGTGGAGATACATGTTTGCACATAGCTGATTCACATTGTTGTATAGCAGAAACTAACAAAAACTGTAAAGAAGTTATACTCCAATTAAAAAAAAAATACACAGTGAGTGTCTGCCATAAGCCAGGTAAAGTTCTAGGCACAGGGGTTGTATTAATGGCAGTGAACATACCGAAGACAAAAATGTCTACACATAGAGGTAGGAGAAGGCTCAAACACAGTTTTAGTAAGTCAGGGAAGTCTTCACAGCAGAAGTGACATCTAAACTGACTTTTTAAGACTGAAGAGAAATTAGGCAGATTGCCTGGGGTGGGTTGTTGGAGGGAGGGCATCTCAGACAGAGAGGGAAGGAAGGAAGGTGGGCTGTAGGAGCTGTAACAGGTGCGTTATGGCTGAAGGACTGCAGATGCAGGAGATGAGACCAAAATGGCAGCCTGTGAGGAATTTGAACTAGAAGGAACAGGAAGGCAATGGAGAGCAGCAGAAGGGCTTTAAAGAGCAGTGGGAAGCCTCTGGCTGCAGTGAGAAGGACAGATTAGAGAAGGCTGTAGGCAGGGGCATGCTGGGAGATGTTACGACAATCCAGCTGGGAGATGACTCAGGACTAGAGTGATGCCGTGCAATGTTTAGAATGTGGAACTGAGAAGACTTGGTCAGCGTTTGGATGGGGATGTTGGTGGGGACCAGGAGCTAGCGACTGGAAGGGGTGCAGAGTGGTGGGTAGTGAGACGGAGCAGAAGCTGAGCAGGCCACCAGGCTGTTGGAGCCACTCAGTCTTGTCTGCCATCCAGGGGGCAAGAAGAGGAACCTGGAGTTTCTCCAAGGACATGCAGGCCGAGTCAACACACACAAGCGTGATTTAACCTAGTTCTTCATTGAAATGCATTTTTTTTTTAAAAAAAGCCTTCATCTCCTAACAGAGGGAGACTTCAGGCAGACAGATTGTGATCCTTGTTGGCTGTTGGCTTCATGTCCCAATCAGAAAAAGAAATTACATGGCCTGATAGGAATGGCAATATGGTCTGGGAGGATGTCCTCCAGACTGGGAGTCAGGAGACCTGGATCTGATGACAACACCAGCCTCGTCCCTGAGCATGCCCTTCAGCAAGTCCTCCAACCTCCCTGAGGCGAGCTGTGTCTCCTTCACAAAGGCACCAAGAAACTTCCCTGCTTTCTTAACCCCTGCAATGGGAACTCAATAGAGATACTTGTGAAAAGAGAACAGACTTTCCATTTAGACAAATCGGGTTTGAATCCAGGTTCAGACATTCGCTGGTTGTGTGACCTTGGGAGAGTTACGTAACCTCACTGTACCTCAGTGTCCCTGTCTGTAGCAGGAGGACCTAGTTAATACTTAGCCTCACCAAGTTGCATGGAAGTTAAGTGAAATAATGTACAGAAATGTGCACCTTAGGCTTTAAATATTATGCCAACTCATTGGAAAATACCTTGACACTGGGAAAGACTGAGGGCAGAAGGAGAAGAGGGCAACAGAGGATGAGATGGCTGGATGACATCACTGACGCAATGGATATGAACATGGGCAAACTCTGGGAGATGGTGAGGGGCAGGGAAGCCTGGCTGCAGTCCATGGGGTCTCAAAGAATCGGACACAACTGAGCAACTGAACAACAGCAACAATTAATTAGAACATCGTAACTGTAAATGAGGACTCATATTTATGTAAAAGAAAATAGTTGGGGCTGTTAGAGCAAGAGGCCAGGGGCTGTGCTGGTAGGGTTCTTGGGGCAGAAGGTCTCGGTGGGGTCATCACTATTGAGGATCTAGACCTCAGAACACCATCTGATTTATACAGTGAGTGGGTGTGTGCAATTCAGTGATGAAGGTTTTTATGTCTGTCACCTAGAATGTCCCCTTCCCAGCCTTGGGAACCACAGAGGCCACATTAGCTATCAGAAGATGCTGGGTGAGAGGAAGGCCAGGGGAGGGCTGGGGGAGGCGGAGAATCCTGAGGGATATCTCACCCAGGCCCACAATAGTGTCCACCTCCTCACACTCCAGACCATATGTATCAGTGTTAGTCGCTGTTAGTCGCTCAGTCGTGTCCAACTCTTTGCAAATCCATGGACTATAGTCTGCCAGGCTCCTCTGTCCAAGGAATCCTCCAGGCAAGAACACTGGAATGGGTTGCCACTTCCTTCTCCAGGGGATCTTCCTGACCCAGGGACTGAACCTAGATTTCCTGTATTGGGAGCAGATTATTTACCATCTGAGCCACCGGAGAAGCCCAGAACACGTGTATCTCTCGGCTTAATTTTTCTCTCCGGAAAAGCCCCAGCTAAACATTACCAAGCTCTTGCTCTCTGACTCTCCTCCTCCACTATATGAGGATAATATAGCAATGGACACAGTCACTGATGCTTCCCTAGCTGTGTGACCTTGGACTGGTTACCTCACCACTCTGAGCCTGTCCCCCCATTTGTAATATAAAAATAATCATACTGATTTTTGCACAGTTATTAGAGGAGTGCAGTGATACAAATCCCCTGGCCTGCCTGACACCTGATAGGTACTCAACAAATGTTCTTCTGTCCCCAGCTTTCTCAGCCCCATGCAGACTGCATGACTTTCCTTCCGAAGATTATCCTTTAACCAAATGATCTTGAAAGCCAGCAACTGGGGCTTGGATCTTTTCTTTTTTCTTTTAAAAATTAATTAACGAATATTTTAATTGGAGGATAATTGCTTTACAATGTTGTGCTGGTTTGAATCCTGATTCCATCACTATTACTGGGTAGCTTCAAGCAGGCACTGTCCTTTTTCTTGGCTCAATGTCTGATATTTCCAACCTGTCAGAGCTGCAGAATGAAGTTATATGTGGACTTGCCTCTATCCTGGTCCCTTCTAGCTCTGACATTCTAAGATTTTACTGATTCTAAAATCTAAAATTTTATAATTCTCTGCTTAGATGAATTCTTGATACCAAGAATCCACAGTTGTGACATATGTGAGTCTTAAGGTTGAGTGACTCCGTAGGCTTGAGTTTCAATCTCACAGGGAAAATCAGTACGAAAGTGTCCTAGACGACTAATCAGGCCAAGACGATAGCTACTTGCATTCTTTAGTTAAAGGGTTCTTAATTGCGGGGCTTATAGATGGGCTTTAAGAAAATCTTATGAACTGTCTAAAATGTATGCGAAACTGTGAGTAAAGATGCAGAGTTCATTTTCTGGGAGGAAGCTTGATAACTTTCGACAGAATCTAAAAGAGAGCCATGCTGGTGGCTTGGCTGGTGGCCTCCGTCCAGGTCATGGCAAGAACACAGCTCTGGTCACTGTTGTAGGTGTCAGTTCTGCTTTGGCTCTCTCTAGCTGAGGGCCCTAATTTGTTATTTAACCTCAGTTCCCTCATCTGGAAAGTAAGGATAATGATTATTTACCCTCTAGGGTTGTTTTGAGGGTTACATGGGAGAAAGCAGATAAATAATGGGGCATTTACTCAGTGCCGTTAAATATTAGTTCCCTTGCCTCCCTTCCCATGGTTTGTTGTTTTTGTTGTTGTTGTGAAATGTTAAATTCCTGAGAATTTGGGGCCATTCTTCAGCAAACCTAATTTACATTTTATTGGCCTGCCAAGTAATAAATATGCTCTGTTCAAACAATTTTTTAAAAAAGAGTGAGAGAAAGGCTAAACTGGAATCATAAAATAACCCAGAGTTTCTCTGGCCTTTGTTTATGGTCTGGTTTCAAGCCAAAAGGAAATAGCTCTTTGACATATGGATGAGAAAAACATTGGGAACAGAGACCGAGGGTCCTAAGTAGACAGTTTTCCACACACACTTATAGCTGTGGACACTTTGAAATCAGAAAATGCTGGCTCTAGGAGAAGGAAATGGCTGTGTAGCCAAGAGAAAATGCAGAGATTTAGAATTCAGTTAGTTGTCTTGGTCTCGATTCACAGCCCACTCAGTGCCTTGCACAGGTCCTCCGAAGCATGTAGCAGACATTGGAGATACCATTTATTTACTCATCCATCACATGAAACTCTCTAGACACTAAAAATAGGGAGATGAATGAGGCCTGGTCCCTGCCTTCAAGAAGGAGACAGTTTTGAGAGGAGAGGAAGCAGCACAGAGGGGTAAACGATCAGCCAGAGGGAAGCTCTGCTGGCTGGGGACTCCCATGGGAGCTCTCTAACCACGCAGGAGTGCTGGAGAAGAGGAGGGAAGAAAGACTTCCTGGAGGAAGAGAAACTAGGTCTCAGACCTCCAGAACGGCTGTGATGCAGGCAGGAGAGGAGGGTGAAGCCGCCTTCCTGGCAGAGGGAGACATACAGGAGAGAGCCCAGATGCCAGAGAGAGGATGTACATCCGAAGTATTGGAAGGTAGGAAGTTGGGTTGGGCTAGAAACAGCAAGTGATAAATAAATATAGGCAAAACCAGCCATGAATAGAAGAAAAAAGATTTGTGAACTGTGTAACAGGAATATTAAACAAACTGTACACACAAGGTACAATTATGAAATCTGTTTTGTCTCCCATTGACCCTGCAGAAAGATGCATGTATATTCTACATCTAGATCTAGAGATATAACAGCTCTTGCAGATCCCATGACTTCCCAGTCACTCTCAGGAAATTAAAAGTTTTCTAATTAATTCTGGTCACAAGACAGTCTCAGTTCAGCAATGACTATGTCTGGTCCAATCAAAGCCATTGAACCTTTTCAAAGCTAAAACCTTCCCATCCTCTAGCTCAGGCCTCAGACAGGTACTCAAGGTGACTCCTGTTTCCCTGCCTTGACTTCCAGCCCTTTACCCCATCTGGCTAACCCCAGATGTTTACCCCTCTGAGGTTGAGCAGGATCAGGGAAAGGGGGAAAAGGAAAGCAAGGTCTTGGGGGATGAATGCTCCCAGAGAGGGCCTGGGCAATACCTATGAGCTTCCTCAGACACATCAGCCCCAGGGCTAGAGAGCTGCTGATGGGGGCAAGGCTTCCCTTGTTCATGGTTCCCACCCCTCACCCCCCACCCCCCGCCCCAGTCTCTGGTGATTTGGTGGTTCACCTCCATTGGGGCACTATGCCCTCTAGTGGCCCTCTTGTCTAAAGGAGAGCTAAAGTTTGCAAATCTGGTTTTCAGGTTTCCTTTTCCAAGTCCTGCCTGGTAATTTCACATATATGTGGGATCTGAAAAAAATTGGTATAGATGGTCTCATTTACAGAGCAGAAATAGAGACATAGATGTGGAAAACAAACATGGGTACCAAAGGGGAAGGCGGGGACGGGATGACCTGGGAGATTGAGGGTGACGTTTATACACTGTTGACACTATGCATAAGACAGATAACTATCGGGCTTCCCTGGTGACCCAGGCAGTAAAGAATTCTCCTGCAATGTGGGAAACCTGGGCTCATTCCCTGAGTTGGGAAGAGCCCCTGGAGGAGGGCATGGCAACCCACTCCAGTATTCTTGCCTGGAGAATCCCCAAGGACAGAGGAGCCTGGAGGGCTACAGTCCATGGGGTCACAAAGAGTCGGACAGGATGGAGTGACTGAGCACATGTAGAGCACATGGAACTCTACTCAGTGGAAGGAAATCTGAAAAAAAGAGGGGATATATGTGACGTATAGCTGGATATATATGTTACATGGAGTTGTACAGTAGACCCTAACACAACACTATAAAACAGCTATACTCCAATAAAAATTTATAAAAAAATGAATCAGCAAAAAAAAAAAAAAAGTGGTATCTACTTGAGATCTCAGCTGAAACCAAGACTAGTACAGCTCCATCTTAATAGCATGTTCCAATATTTAACTGGTAGAATTTCTATTGATTGCCTGGGTAAAGGAAGAAGTCAAGGAAGATGCCCAGTTTCCTGACTTTTACATCATGGTAGGTGGTGGGGCCAGTCATTTAAATACAGAGTATTAGAGAAAGGGGTTGGGGAGGGGGATATTCTGAACTCAGTTTGCACTGTGTTAGGTGTAGGGGGCTCATGTGACATACAAATGGAGACATCTGATAGGCAGATGGATCTATGGGCCAAATGTTCTGGGGAGATACCTGGGCTTCAGACAGATTTTTCAAAAGCTACCATAGAGTCATAGTGAAGGAAGTGATTTTCTTGGTGTGCACAGTCAAGGTGGACTTTCCTTTGATTTGGTGAAAAGAATACTGGGCTGGGAGTCACAATACCAGTTCCAGGATGGCTTCTACCTCTTCCTGCTCTCATAAAGCTGTGTGGCCTTGGTTAAATCACTTTCCTTCTCTGGCTAAAGCCTGTACTAGGTAGACCCTCAGTGAGGGAATGAATGAAATGGAAGCAGACCTCACCAGCATCTGTTAGTTGGCTCACTAATAGAACAATGAGTTACCAGATTATCTATGTGATCTGGGGTGTTTAGCAGGAGGAGGGGGGTACTGCCTCAGTTTTCTTTCTTGGGGATGAGGCTTCATTTTTTAGGCAGAAGAATAGGAAGCAGTCAGGTCTGACTTGATGGGTGGCACAGAAAGACACCCAGGTACTTCTCAGTTCCTGTTTTTGATGGCCAAGGTCAAGCCTTTGTTAAGATTCATAAACAAACAGAAAACACTTCAACAAGAAGGCTTTGGTAACAGGAGACTAAATGGGACTGAAACCAGTTGGATTTGTTTTGCCCCCTCCAAGCATACATGGACTAGAATTTGGTCATTAAATATGAATGCTTACTGAATGACTGGCAGAGTCAATGAATGACTAATAGTAGTAGTGGTCATGGTAAAAATAATAATGTTGAGATAATGCTTCATGAGATGGCTCAGGCTCCCTGCATTGGAGGATTGGCTTTGCCTCCAATTTGCCATGTAGATTTGGGGAATTCGATTCCCTTTGGGTTCAAATTTTTCTATGTTTAGGTTAGAAGTTGAAGATCTCCAAGTTTATTTCCAAATCATTAGATAGGTAGGTAGATAGATGATAGACTGACTGACAGCCAGATACAGAATCATTTGATTTTTGACCTTTGAGATAAGTCCCTTTTACACATAGGGAAAGTAAAGCCCAGGAAAGTCCAATAACGTGCCCCAGGCTGCTCTCTCAATTCTGCCTCGTAGCCTTTGTCTTACTTTTTCCTCTGCTCTGCCATCAGTCCAGTTTCCCTCCACTTCCAGGAGGACAAAACCCTACAGAGCCTGGGACCCACTAGCCGGCTCTTAACCATCCTATAGCCTCGCCACATGTAACCCCCCCAGCCTTGACATATTTGCAGCTTCCCATCAGCTGGACGACAATAGCCCAGCTGCCTCGCTCTTCATGAATCCTGCCTTGACCCTTCCGCCTCCCACCTGCAGAGTCAAATGCACCTTCTGCCCGGGGCTGGAAAACCTAAATGTCACTACCTTCCCCCAGCCTCCCTCATCCCCCTAAATGAGGTTTCTAAGGGTTTTATCTGCTGTTGTCAAGTTTATAGTCATAATTCGAAATGCTGTTAATATTACTGACAGCAGAGAGCTACAAATTACAAAGTTGTAAAGTTACTTTATGGTGATAACTGTCAGCCTTCACTAGCAGCGCTGCAAGGCTCCATGGAAACCAAGTTGATGATAAAAAAGAATTGATATTGTCTCAGGATTATGACTGGTAGCTAATGGCCGGAGAAATCCTGGCTGGTTCTTAAGTAACTTGAACATGTTTGTTTCTATTCATGTTCACTTACACACTTATATATACACTTGTGTTTCTATTATCTTATTGTACAAATGTAGGAAGAAGCACCAAGATAGAAGGACTTTACCCTAAATCTGTCCCAGCCATTTGCAGATTTGGGTCTTTGACCAGCCCTAATGACACTGAGTGGGGGTATCTGCCACATTGTAGGTATTTAATAAATAATTGTTGAGTGGATGAATGCCTAGAACACTTAAAGGGCTTAGGCAATATTAAGAACAAAGGTATGAGAAAAATCTGTCTTTACAGTAAACCAAGAAAACAAAAGCAGTTGTGGAGGTACTGATCTGGGGGAATGAGATTTCCTGTGTGATAAGATGGTTTAAGCATCTTAATTAACACTTAATTAATACTATTAAGCTTGGTGTTAGTCCACAGGCAGATGTATCAGCCCCCACACCCACCACTCACTGCCCTCCTGCCATGACTGATGCCTACAGGCTGCATTAATAGCAGCAAATGCTGGGAGCAAGGAGGTGCTGTCCTTTGCCCTGTTGTATCATGGGCCCCCCTGGAGCCCTGGCTTGATTACTGCCCACCCTCCACCTATTCAAGCCACTGAGAAAATGGTGCATGGCCTCTGAAGAACTAGAATGGGAGAGGGAGACAAAAGTAGGTTTAAAATTTGTCCAGACTTGCCTGAAACTGAGAGGTTTCCTGGGACAGGAGACCCGTGGTGTTAAAGCCGGGACAGACCTAGGTAAAGCAAGATGGTTGGTCACCCTACCATAATATGGCCTGTGAGGAACTGGCCAGGGAACTGGGGGTGTTCTCCTTGAAAAGAACACATCTAGCCTCTTTGGTCAAATTCTGAAGAGTCCTCAAGCAGCAGAGGGAGGAGTCTGTTCTATGTGGCCCTAGAGGTCAGAATGTGAGCCAGAGGAGGTAGCTCCAGTTTGAACCTCTACCTGGAAGGGCCACACTTACTGAGCGCTTATTATGCACATGGCCTGGTTTCTGGGGATGCCAAGAAGAGTGGTAACAGCCTCTGCCTGGAGAAGTTCCCCAGGTGGTGGGTGACCAGGCAAGAGAGTGATTGCAGTACTTGTGTTGTGACAGAGGGGGCGCAGAGGGGGCAAGAAGGGGCCTGAAAGGGACTTGTGGACTGCAAGGCGATGTGTACAGAGTCCAGGCCCCTGGAGAGCTGCTTCCTTCCTCTGGACAAGTCCAGGCCTTAGGGTACAAGCTGAGGAGCGAGGAAACAGTGAGGCTGGAGAGGGGCTGCAGGAGCCAGCCGGCGAAAGGCTAGTGCTCCTCTGGCAAACCAGGGCTGCAGGCAGAGGACATGACCGGGCGTGGGGTGTGGGGATGGTCGAGGGGGGCAGCCGAGTGCTACTGACAGACCTGCACCGCCTCATCAAGTTACAGCCTCTGCCCCGCTTCTCACCACTCCGTTCATCTTTAAAAGCATCTGCTCCCTGGACACAGGCTGTGGAAGAAAATCAAGTCAAAGAACCCCTTCTTTTCCTGATTTTCCAAGGGAACCAAGAGTTCCAGTTTCTCTGATCATTTCACCTGACTAGAGGTTTGTGGTTGTTCAGTCACTAAGTCATGCCCACCTCTTTACAACCCCATGGACTGCAGCACACCAGGCTCCCCTGTCCTTCACTATCTCCCGGAGTTTGCTCAAACTCATGTCCATTGAGTCAGTGATGCCATCCAACAGTCCACGGGGTGGCAGAGAATCAGACGTGACTGAGTGACCAGCAATTTCGCTGTCGCTGACGAGAGGTCTGGGGGGTAGCTTACTGGCTGGTGGGTAGTAGACAGTATTATGTGAGACTTATAAGCCGTGGACTTTGTTAACCTGGTCTTTGCCACTGATTTGTGGTGGGAAGCTGAGCAGATCACTAGCCCTCCCTGGATCCCATTCTCCCATCTGTGAAATGAAAGGTTTGGACAAAGGACCTCCATCCTCCAGGCCTCATTCAAAGGACCTGTTGAGCTTAGGTCTAACTCACGTTTATCAAGGACACAGCCATCCCTAGTATTTTGTCAGCTCCCTGTGGGCACAGGCCATTCACCACAGGTCCACCAACCCTCCCCATTCTTCCAGAAAGACCTGGAACCAGCACCTCAACTCTCACTTCCCAAGCAGCAAAAGCTGCATGCCCGGCGGGACACGCTGCCTGTCTGGGCTTTCTTATCCGTCAATATTTTCCTCAAGATGATAAATGTCCTGCCAATAAGAGGAGGCAGCTGCCAACCCTGTCTGAGACAGGGCCCGTAGCTGAAGTCGCAGCCGTGCCTGGCGTGCTGATGTGTCTGGAGAGGCAGGAGGTGGGAGTTGTGGCTGGAAAGATGAAAGACGGAACTTAGAGGGAGGAGGAGGTCAGGAACACTGCTCTCAGTCTATGCAGATTTTGCCATGAGTCAGTGGAGATGAGAGAGGAGACAGAGTATGCTGGGATTTTAGTTCAAAGCAAAATATTTTTATGGCATTTACAGAGCTGCTACAGGATGCTAAGCTCTGATTAGACCATCAGGAAGTGAACAACCCTTATCCGTGTATAAAGTGCATTCAGAACCATCATCTTGCTTGATTCTGCCAACAATTCAGAGAGATGAGTATTATTATTTTTATAAACAAGCAGGAGGCATGCTGTCCTTGAGTGCTTATCCTAAGCCATGACCAGTCCCGGGCTCTAAAAGTACAGAAACAGATGGAAGAAGCCTGCTCAGGTGACACAGTCTATAGGAGATGGAGCAGTCCACTCCCAGAAGCTTGAATTTGTTTCTTCTGATATCAAATTCAAATCTGATTGCCCCACTAGAGTACAGTTTCTTTGATGAAATCAGCCAGGTGATCAAGGAGCTAATTACAGCTGAGATGTAACTAAGAGATGCCTTTGTTCCACAAGAGGATGAAAAGAGCCTGGCCTTTGGAGCCAGATTCACCTGGGTACAGATCTTGGCTCTGTTACTTACTAGTTGTGTGACCTTGGGCAAGAGACCTACCCTCTCTCAGCCTGACTTTGCCTGTCTATAACACTGATGATTATGCTACTTACCTCATAGGGTTGTTTCAAGTAGATAGAAACAAACAAAAAATTCTCAGGTGCCTCATATAGTAGATTACCTGAAACATGGTAAGCATTCAATAAATGTTATTTTTACTGTTTCTAATCAAGTACTGAATTACACGAATTCTGAGTAACGAGCATCTGGGCCATAAGGAAGAAGTGACCTCAGTGCAGGCTGGACATTTCATGGAAACTTCCATGAAGGTTCTTAAGATTCTAAAAAGGTTCCTAAGACTCTTAAATAGCAGTCCTCCTAAAAGTGTGTTTGAAGTTCTCACATATCCCAACAGAGTCAGACTCCATCATCTGGTCTCACGGGCACAGTTTAGAACTTTTCATCAGGACAAAGTCATTACTGATGAGGCTCAGTCTGTGGTCAGGATGTGAGACTGAGCACAAGACCCAGTGTGTGACAAGGTGAGGTATTTGGAGACAACATATGCCAGCATGGACTTCCCTGGCGGCTCAGATGGTGAAGAGCCTGTCTGCAATGTGGGAGACCTGGGTTCGATCCCTGGGTTGGGAAGATCCCCTGGAGAAGGAAATGGCAACCCATTCCAGTATTCTTGCCTGGAGAATTCCTTGGATGGAGGGCCCTGGTGGCCTGTGGTCCGCAGAGTCGGACGTGACTGAGCGATGAACACACAACCCCATGTAAGCACTCCTTAATCCTGATGTTGAGGAAACAGTAACAGGTTTGGGTTCTTCTCATGGAAAGTAAAGACTGAAAAGTGCCATGATTTTTTTTTTCCTTTTTTTTCAATGTGATCACAGACAAGTGACACTCCATCTCGGTGCCTCAGTCTCCCTGCTATTGCCCACCTTGTGCCTGGTTGTGCAATTCAGATGTCAGAGGGTAGAAGAAATGGTTTTGAAATCTAGTCTGCCCTGTACTCAAGGAAGGGATGGCTCTTGGTGAAGGGGAAGAGAGGGAGCATAGGGAGAAGCTGGAGGCACCCTGCCCTTCAGGACAGAAATCTGCCATCAGTTAGGGGCAGGGCTAGAGGAGGCACTAGGCTGGCACAGAGGCCCCTAGGGGACCCAAACCAGCTCATTGCCCATCCTGTGTCTGCATGGATGTGCAGAGTACCCTGGCTCCACTAAGAGGTGCTGGTAGTAACCCACTGACCTGAACCGGAGGCTGGCCTCTCCCCTCCCTGCCTCATCTCTGCCTCTCTCTGCCTGGCTGGCAGGGACCACAGGCTGAGGCTCATTGCTGTTGTCTGAGGTTGAAGTGCCCTCTCCTGGCCCCCAGGATGCATGGCTGCCTTGAAAAGTCTGGCTTCATCCTGCAGAGGTTGGGAGGTTGCCAAGTCCTTTGTCTGAGCCAGGATCTGAGCTCTGGGGGCCTGAACCACCTTAGTGGGGCAGAGAAGGGAGGGGCAGTCCACTCACCTCTCCAGGTTTCCCTCCTGTGTGGTCATCCCCCTTCCAGCCTATTTCTTCCCACTTCCCCCACATCCGATCCCCCACTTTCTTCTTGTCTGTAGGTCTGCAGGACCCTGTCCCTTATACACATACACGCTCACTCACACATGTGTCTAGCATGCCCTCGCTCAACTCCACCTGCTGTCTTCTCCTTCCCCCAGCCTCCCATCTCCCCCTCTCCTCCACTCATCCTTTCTCTCTCCTTCTTTTTCCTTAGCTCCTTTCCTCTCTTAAGTGGAAATGTTTTGCACCAAAATCTACACTGGACTCTAGTGTCGTCCATTTACACTATCCTGTGCAGGTGTGCACAACCCTGACCCCTTAACTGACCTGATGATGAAGATTAAAGGAGCCGGTGTTGGATGGGGGCGGGAAGAAACTACGGGTGGCCTCAGCCCTGCCTCCCCTTCCCAACTCCAGGTAGCCCCCTGTGTCTGTCTGTTCTTCCTCTCTCCTCTCCCCACTGGCCCTCCCTCCCTCTTCCTCTTTCCCCTCTTCTCACACTTCAGTACAGATTCAGATTCAAATACCATTTACTGAGCTCTTTGGAAAAGTGGGGACTTGACCTTCACCTTGAAGGAAATGTCTTTCAAGGATCACCATCTGCGTTTTCCCCAAATGAGCAGAGCAGATTTTCTGACAAAGTGTGCGATCTGGGCCTGTGAGCTGAACTAAGGGACAAGCAGAGCATGTAAGGCTGTTAGGAGAGTCCCTCTTCCCAAAGTGTCCTGGGTTGTGGGGAGGAGTCATCTCCTGAGGCCCCACATGACGCCCTGGTGTGTATGTCTGTGGGTCACTTACTCTAATGTGCCTGCTCATTTATTTACCATGTGTGCTAATTGCAGCAAAAGCCCAGGCCACACTAAAGCCACACGGAGCATTTCCCAGCACTGAGCTCTTCAGGAAACCTCTCACCCTGGGACCAATGTTGGCAGAACTGGCCTGTGGCCTCTTAAGCCTTCCTTCAGCAGATGCAGGCACGGTGTCAGGAGGTTCCCACTCATGGCATCCCCTGGGGTGACCTGAGGGCACAGTCCCAGGTGGCAGCTATCTGAGGGCTAGCTGGCTGCCGCACCAATACAGGCTGGGCCTTCCACACCTCCCTCGGGGAAAGTCTTGTCTCTCAACACAGCTATGCAGATACCGGGACAGCCAACTAGTCCAGGCTTGGGCAAGGGCCAGGACTGGACGTATTTGAGCCACTGTGGTTCAGTGGTTAGGAGCCCAGGGTTCTGCAATCATACCAATCTGGTTTTAAACCTTAGCCCTGCCATTTCTGAGCCCTGCACAACTTTGGGCAAGTTGCTTCATCTCTCTGGACCCCAGACCCCTTGTCCACCAAATAGAGATAATGATACAAACTTCCCAGGGTTTTTGTGAGGTTAAATGAGAATGTAAGTGCTTAACACCCTGACTGTCTCCTAGTAAGGTATGGTAGCTATTATTACACATTACAGTTCTGTGTGATCACTTCATGGGGATCTGCTGAGTAGGTGGTCAGGAGGCCAGCTGGTTGAGGACCAGGCTTCTTGCCTGGATGGAAAACCATCCGCACCCCCACAGAGATGTGCAGCCAGACAACTAGGTATAAAGCAAAGAGAAGTCCTCTTTCGAGTTCTCTCCGAGAAAACTGAGGCTGTGGTCTGCCCTACTTACATGCATTAAGGGCAGGCTCAGAAATCCCAAGTTCACTTCCCTTTGGCTAAGCATTTTAGTAATGTTTGCAAGCGACCTTCTCTGGGATTCTAGACATGCACCGCATTTAAAAGACTGAAGATAATCTGAGTCCTGGAAGTTGGGAAGCTTTTGAGAGACAAAAATTATTTACTGATTGCCAGCCACTTGCCAGGCATTGTGCTAAGGGCCTTGTTAGCGTATTCAATTCCCACAGCAGCCTTATGAAAGAGGCACCATTTCTGTGCTGCACATAAGAAAAATGTTGGCTCAAGATATGAGCATACCTGAGGTCACACAGCTCACAAAGGCAGGTTCTGAACCCAGAGCCCTGTGACTGCATAGCGCCTGCTCTGCTCCTGTGCTCACAACCAGACTAGGTGAGATTTCTTTGCCTCATCCCATCCTCCCCAGAGCTCTGGGCCCCCGCTTCTCCTTGTGGAGGCAGAGGGCCGCCAGGCCTTGGCAGAGCAGACCCCTCTCTCCTAATAATGCTGATTCATGCCGTTCCTCTTCTCTGGTTTTCTTCTGAGCGACCTAGAGTTTTCCCTTGGCCTAAACTCCTCCATACCTCCTCACCAGAAGGTGACTGTGGAGGAAAGTTACTGGGCTCTGCTGAAAGTCATTTTTAGATTCTGGAGCAGGACAAACAGGAACAATGACTTCACATGTGCATGACTAATTCAAAGCACTTTAATCTTGAAAATGTCAAACTTTATGGTCAGTGGCTGTTCCTCAGTGAGCAGTGGCACTGTGAAAATTAAAATAGCAGGATGGCAGGGCACGGAGCCTGGGTGCCTTTGTAAGGGCAAACAATCTCCAAAGGTGATGATGGCTGGAGCCGCGGGACAGCTTTGAAGTACAAACTGAAAATACAACGTCATCCAGTGACTGACCATCTAAGATTAAGATGTTCCAGGCAAATGGCACACATTAGCGGGCATCTTTACTGCAACCCTGAAAGACAGGCATTATGGTCCCTGTTTGGAACAAGAGGTGGGGGAGGAGATTGACGCTCAGGGCAATCAGGAGATCTGCCCAAGGTCATGCATTTGGCAGGTGCCTCTGCAGATTCTTAGGCTCAAAACTGTCAGTTTCAAAAGTCTGCTCTGTTGCTGCCGCATCAGTTGCCTTTTGCCTTCATGGATTTAAGGCAACGTGAACTCATCCACGTTGGATCCACCAATGATCTAAGAGAAATTTGGAACAAGTAATTAGCATCTTACTTCATATAACCTTAGATCTGTGATGAGAAACAAAACCTTAGAAAAAGTCCATTGGATTCTGACTTCTTGGAAGTCAGGAGCCAGGCTGGAAACTAGACTACTAGAATATTACTATGTGACTGAGAGAGTTTGTTTTCCCTCTCTGGGCTTTCTTTTTTTTTTTTTATTGAAAATATTTTTTTTTATTTTTTTTTTCAGTGGGTTTTGTCATCATTGACATGAATCAGCCAATAGATTTACACGTATTCCCATCCCGATCCCCCCTCCCACCTCCCTCTCCACCCGATTCCTCTGGGTCTTCCCAGTGCACCAGGCCCGAGCACTTGTCTCATGCATCCCACCCGGGCTGGTGATCTGTTTCACCATAATAATATACACGCTGTTCTTTCGAACATATCCCACCCTCACTTCTCCCACAGAGTTCAAAAAGTCTGTTCTGTACTTCTGTGTCTCTTTTTCTGTTTTGCATATAGGGTGTCGTTATCACCTTTCTAATTCCATATATATGTGTTAGTATGCTGTAATGTTCTTTATCTTTCTGGCTTACTTCACTCTGTATAATGGGCTCCAGTTTCATCCATCTCATTAGAACTGATTCAAATGAATTCTTTTAACAGCTGAGTAATATTCCATGGTGTATATGTACCACAGCTTCCTTATCCATTCATCTGCTGATGGGCATCTAGGTTGCTTCCATGTCCTGGCTATTATAAACAGTGCTGCGATGAACATTGGGGTGCACGTGTCTCTTTCAGATCTGGTTTCCTCAGTGTGTATGCCCAGAAGTGGGATTGCTGGGTCATATGGCAGTTCTATTTCCAGTTTTTTAAGAAATCTCCACACTGTTTTCCATAGCGGCTGTACTAGTTTGCATTCCCACCAACAGTATAAGAGGGTTCTCTGGGCTTTCATTTTCTCATTTGTAAAAGCATTAGAAGGATTCATGCAAAATCAAATATTTACCAAGTACCACTTTATACCAGGTCCTGTGCTGGCCATTGAGTATTAAAGAGGAATAAGACATTGCTTATTCCTTCATGGGACCAGTTGAACCAGGGAGTCTCTAATATCCTTCCCTATTTGGGCATTCTGTAAACTCAAGTTCAGTCATAAGGTCAAAGTTCTTTGACCCTATACAGTGGATCTACTAGAACCTAGACCAAGGGTTTGGAGCCATACCACAGTGGGCCCAGGGTCAACACGTATGTAGAGACCCCTGTGTCCAGTAGACAGGCAAGTGAGTGCATAGAAAACAAAAGGGCCCAGGAACTGACCATTCCTTTGTTGAATTGTTTACTAATTTGTTTATGGAAGTGTTTCTGAGCACTGCTTCTGTGTCAGGCCTCATACTGGGTGCCTGGAGACACAGAAATGGGTCAGAGGAAGTCCCTATATTCCAGGATGGTATGTGCAATCTGACGAATTAGTTGATGTGCAGATGCTATAATTAATGGACATTCTGGGATCAGGCCTGAGACCCAACACCACATGTGTTCAGGAGTTGGGAATGTCAGGAGCTTCAAGTGCCAGGAAGGACTATGAGCAGAGCACTCTCCCTTGTCCCACTGATGTTGGGTGTATCTGGGTGACCAGCTTTGGTGAATGGGAGGCTAATAGAAATGACCCAGATGGAGGTCTCCAGTGTGCCAGTGAAGTTTGGCTCGGCATTGGCCATTCTAGTGACCCACAAGGGAAAGAGATGCCACAGGGAGACACTGCCACCTCAGTCTGGCCCCAGAATGAACACTGCAGACCTACCTGCAGCTGAGCCAGCCTGGAGCCCTGCCTTCTGGCTGAGTTTATCCTACATCAGTCAAGCCAGTCATGTGTAGACTTGGGAGAGAGAACATGGGGAAAAAATGGATGTTGTTTAAAAGAAAAAAGATACAGCTATTGGAGACAGGGATGAGAAGAGGGGTGAGGTCCTTGTTTTATGTGCTCTCCTGAGAACTACAGATGCTAGTCATTCTGAATGAGAGGTGATGACATTATCAGATTTGCAGGATTCTCGACCCATAGAGAGAGACAGCCACCACAAGACCCACTGGAGCTGGAGGCCAATAGTCTTCCCAGCTGAGCTTTCCATCAGGTCACCCTGGGAGTACCACAGCATCTTCTGTGCTCCCAGCTGTGGAGCAAAGTATACCATGGAGATTCCCACCAGGGTACTGATACCACCACTCACGCACAGCCTCATAAGTCATGGAGCAGCCGAGGACTGCTCTGGGGCCAGTAACCTCCAGCAAAAGGCAGTCTCTCCTTTCTTCCTTCAACCTGCAAACAGATATCATCATTTACTCTGTGTCACAGCATGAAAGATTGGGAAGCACTGACTTAGCATGCGGGGACCAAGCCCTCCCCGCCCTGCCAAGGCGTGCTGTCTGCTCTGATCTGTTTCCCACCCCACAAGGTCTGATTCCTTCAGGCCCCAGACATGTCTCCCTTCTCTCGGATGGCAGGCAGAGAGCAGAGATCCAGTGTTGCACCTTTGCATCCATAACTGTCTGAGGACTTTTTTATTACCCTGTCGAGACAAAGAACAATGGGCTGCATTTAAATTCAAGACCCAGCCGACTGCAGTGCTGCGTCTGAATCCTTCACAGCTTCAGAGCTAGCCTCTGCTCTAGCTCTGCCAGCTGCCCCCAGGTTGTCTATACTGGGTGTCTCCATTGGGCCCCCTGTCCCCACCTTCTCTGTCTTCCATCCAGTGCTGAGCATCAAATGTACTTAGATGCCAGAAGAAAAGACAGAGATGGTGAGGTGTGGGTCCAGACTGCCTTGGAGCTCAGGAATGTCTGAGAGTAAAGAGGGATAAAGTAGGTGGAGACACCTTTCTGGAGGTGATGGGCCTTGATAACAAGATTTAGCAAGGTGCTGTAGCTCACAATTTACAAGGCTCTCACATACAGACAGGGTCTCATTGAATCATCACAACAACCCTCTGAAGGAAGAACAATTATTCTCATTTTCTGGTTTAGATAACAAAGGCTCAGCCAGGTAAAATAACTTGACAGAAGTGCATTACCAGTAAGTGATTGTAAAGTCAGTCAAGGGAACCAATAGGATGTGTGCCTATGTAGAGAGAAATTTATTTTAAGGAATTGGCTCATGTGATTATGGAGGCTGGCAAGTCCAAAATCTGCAGAGTGGGCTAGCAGGCTGGAGACCCTGGGAAAAGCCAGTGTTGCAGTTCAAGTCTGAAGGCTGTCCACTGCAGAATTCATTCTTTCTCATGGGATCCTTCAACTGATTTTATGAGGCCCACCAACATTAGGGAGAGTAATCTGCTTTACTCAAGGTTCACCTATTTAAGTGATAATCTAATTCAAATTGTCCTCACATGAACACCCAGGATGATGTTTGAACACTTATCTGGGCATTGTGTCCCAGACAAGTTGATATATAAAATTAGCCATCACTGTGGTAGGACTTGGGTCTGACCCCAGGTCTGTTGGCTTCAGATTCTAAACTTGACTATATCAGAGCATCCAAGCAGATCTTTTCTGAACTTCAAAGCAGAATTTGAAAGAGTAGTATTTAGTTCACTTTTAAAAATATTGAGGGTCTTCACTGTGTCTAGTTCTGTTGATGCTGAGATTCGAAACAAAATAGCATCTGCCTCCAACAGTCCAATGAAGGAATTTACAGTCTAGCAGTGAAACAGTGAAGGTGTTCTGGGGAGTAGATTATCCTGAATAAAGGCTGAGGTGGTAGAACTAAGCATGTTAAGACATTGGCCTGTCTTGACTGGAGAGTTCATTCAAAGGAGACTTAGGAACTGAAGTTAGAAAAGTCCTTTGGGACCAGGTCAGAGAAAGCCTTGAATACCCGAGTACTAATATGAGGTTTTAGTTTAAAGGCTATAAGGAGCCAGAGAAGGTTCTTGAGTAATAGAGTTGCATGAAGAAATCACTGTGTTAACAGGTAGAGTGGGTAGTGTATATAGGAGGAGATAGAGAAGGGGAGTCAGGTCATTTTACCCTAGATGAGTGAGAATGTCTTCTTGGTATGATTTTGGGAGCCTTGTGAAATCCATGCTTCATTCTCCAGTCAAGAAAGAAAATGTCCAGCAAGGACCGAGAATCTCTGCCACCAACTGACTTATCAGTGAAGTTTCAGAATTAGGGAAAGGACTTGGCTGGGTGTCAGGCACTGCCTTAGGAATTTTCCATAATCTCAAAACAGCCATGTGAAGAAGACAGGGCAGAGATTATTGCTCTCATGTGGCTGATGAGGACACTGAAGGTCAGAAAGATGAAGTAACCTTCCCAAGGTCACAGCAGATAGATGTGGGTGTCAGAGTCTGGACCAGCACTATCTGATCCACAGCTTGTACTCTTAACCCCTCACTAATCAGCAACAGAGGCTGAGACTGTGAGGGTCCCTGGTGCTTGAGTGTTGTAGAGACAAGAGAGGAGTGAATGGAGGAACAGAGAAAAAACAAAGAGTTGAGGAAACAGAGAGCATTTTTTGACTCTAATGCCTCACTAAGGCCTGACTCGCAAGTAGATGCTGGAAATAGAGACCCAGTCATATCTGGAAAGACAGAGTGTCAGATGACAGAAATCTCAGAAGAGATGGTGATCCTTTGCTGAAAGAATTAATCCCCAGCTAGAAGATTAGTTCCACGCACAGTCCAGACAGTGTTTCTGGAGGCCCTGGGGAGAAAGGTCATTTCTTACTGGGAGCAAGCCCTCTGCTGCACTTTCCTCACTTCAGCTGTCCAGTCCTCCCAGAGTTAACCCTCTGGTGCTGCAGTGAGGCCAGCCCCAGGAGAGGGCAGTGATTTCCTGGTTTGCTCCATCTGTAACCATTGTCTTACCTGGTGGGAGGCATCATCTGCAGTAATTAGGCTTCATTAAAATGCTGCTTAATAACATCTTGCCTGGGCCAGACACATGATGGGATTGGCCTAGTCACTGTAAATGTTAGTGTTCTTTGTAGTTGTTTACACACAGCTAACACTCCTGCAGGGCCCAAAGGGGAGGAGACAGCGGAGGCTGTGGAAATGCCCCCGCCCCAGGGAACCAGATGCAAGGAGATGGAAATAGAGTCTGAGCATGGAGGACTTTGTAGGCAAGCTGAGCTCTAACTTACAGATGGTGCATCACCAACTGGTGGCCCATCACTGATTCCTTCTTGCAGATGGTAGATTTGGCCAGGAGAATGTTTGGTGCCCGGTGAATTGTTCGGTGGTTGGTTTAATGTTGAAGTTTGAAGGTCTTGGAGCATGGCTTTCACTGTCCAATTTGACACCATGCCCCCTATTGTTTCACACCTGTCATTGCACATATTTATATTATAAGCCCAGGGTCTGAAGACCTTTGAGCTTGTGACCCTTGCGTACCTGATGGGTAAGAGGTGAGGCTGTAAAAAGAACAAGTGAATAGGCAGGGGATGTGTATAAACAGAAACATAGACATAGAAAGCCACAGAGAAATTGCTGGGATCAATTAAGGTATTGCTGGGGCCTGACTGTATGAAGAGGACCCCAGAGGTAAAGATGTATGGATCTCCCAGGGGGCCCCACATCATCTTGTGTAGTTGGAATGTGAGTGTAGGGTAGGGAGTGGGAGATATGGGTCAAGAGAAAGCTGCAGAGAAGGTGGCAGGAAACAGAACCCAGAGGAGGGCCTTGAGTATCATGTTTAACAGGCTTGGACCTGATCTAAAGAAAGTATAAAAGTAAAGTCACTCAGTCGTGTCTGACTCTTCGCCATCCCATGGACTGTAGCCCACCAGGCTCCTCCATCTATGGGATTTTCCAGGCAAGAATACTGGAGTGGGTTGCCATTTCTGGAACCCATTAAAAAGCAGTTTAATTTAGAGAGAGACAGGGTCATATCTGCATCTTAGAAATGTCACTCTGGCAACAATGATGAGAACGGACTGGACAGCAGCAAGGAGAGACCAGTTTCAGTCACCTTGAGACACAACCCTGAGGCCTGAACCAGGGCAGAGGCAAACACGAAAACCATTTCTGAGGTGGACGCCATGGGAGGCCCATTGATTTCCTTCTTGGGGAAGACAGCAGTACTCCTGGCTGACTGGAGCCCTGGCTCCTGGGCCCATTGGGTTTACAGGAGAAAGTACACAAATGGAGGAATACAGACCTCACACCTAACTTTCTAAAGAGAAACCTAGGCACATGGGAAGACCAACATTCAGTAAAAGAAGAGAAAGAAAAACCCTGGTTTGAGTCTCCTAATCTCTGTTCTCTTGGATCTCACCATAGCAGCCAAACTTGACAAATTTTAATCAGAACTCACAGCTAAGCCTGATTTACAGAGCAGAACAGTAGGTTTCCCAATGAACAGCGACCTTCCCAAAGCTACTGGTGGTCGAACATTTTTTGATGATATCTTTTCTACATTTAGGAAATGTATTTCTTTTTCTTTGTACCTGTATCACTGCTGTCCGTTCATCTGTATGTCACCTTTCATGTTCACCTCTCTTTCTCACTCATCCTCTTGTTGTTTGACAGTTTCTTTGTGTGTTACTTCTCTCTGTATCTCTCCCTCTCTGTGTTTCCCTTTTGTTTTCATTTTCTCTCTCTCTCTCTCTCTCTCTCTCTCTCTCTCAGCCCCTTCTCCCTCCATCCCTCTCTTACCCTATTCTGTCTCTTTCTTTCTATCCCCAGTTCTGATTAGACAAATGACTCGGGGATGCGGCCAGTCTCTGCCCAGTGGCTAAGCTAATTGATGGCTGCTGTAGAATTGCCTAAACGAGGAACTCTTGTCATTAGCAAGAGATGGGTTGCCTTGGCCTGCAACTAGGAAACCTTTGAAATCCTGCATCTAAATTGCCATTCTTTTGACTGCTACTAGTGATGCTAATTAGCTGTGTTAATTGGATGTTTTGATATTTGAAGAGCAAAGCAATCCAACTCCTTCCTCCAGAAAGCCAAAATTATTAATGAACTTGGCAGCAGCCTTGGCTGTCTTTCCACAGAGGGCACAGCCAAAGATTTTGGTGCAGAGGAAAGGGTTGTTCTGAGGAAGTCTTGCTATTTCCTAGGGAGAGGGAGAGGCTGGGAAGCTGGCCATGGAGCTTCCTAGTGGTGAAATCCTACAGTGGAACAGGAGAGCCTCAAATCTGGAGACCAGAGACCAACATAAGGGATTTGCCTCTGCTCTGTCATTACCTGCCATGAGACAGGGCAGCCATGCTTGAAGTTTTGCATCTCAATGCCTAGGACAGTGCCTACACAGTTAGCTGCTAACAGATGTGATTGAGTGAATAACTAACATGAGCACTGGATTTGGGAGTCATCAGATTTGAATCTCAGTTCAATCACTTTCTAGCTTGATCATTTAAGCAAAAGTAAATTCACCTCTCTGGCTCTCAGATTTCCCTCCAACCACATAATAGTGAAAGTTCTGATAAATATAATTCTCTCTAACTTGCTGTATTTTCATCTCAACAAAAATGGTAGCCAGTACCTGCTGCCTAACCTACCTCATGATCTGGCCGAGATTATAACACAATGTACTTAAAACTAAGTAAAAGATAGATACAGAATTCTGTGTGTATGCAGAGAACAGAGCAACTAAGCAACTAATTCAGCCTCAAGGGATCTGGGAAGACTTCCTTGATAGGACAGATTTTGAGCTGTAGGGTACAAGCGTGATTAAACATTCACCAAGAGACAAAGCAAGAGTGGGAAGAAGAGGAAGACATTCCACAAGGGTCAGAGAGCCCAGAGCCGTGCATGAGCCCCTCACTGCTCTAAAATAAGAGGCCGTCATGATCTCTTAGAGTACTTTTTAAGGGAGAAAACTGTAATCCTGGGCAGGAACAAGATCTAGGAAGGGAACGATTTTGAGTGTGGAGGAAAACTGACATCTCACCATTCAGAGGAATTTTCTCCAGGAAACCAAGCCTACAGTCTAGTTAATTGGCTTTTGGGATGTTTTCAAAACCCATAAGGAAAGGCATTGCTCAGCCAGATTGATCATGACTTCCAAAGACCCAATACAAAGATTAATGTGTGATTACTGCATCTTAAAAGTGTTGCCAGACCAAACTGGGGTCCATTTGCCCGCTGCAGAGCAAAGCCAATCTAATGACACTGGGTTGTGGTGAAGGAAAGTACAGTGTTTATTGCAGGCACCAAGCAAGGAGAACATGTGGCAAAAGACCCAAACTCCCCTGACAGGTTTCAGAGAAGGGTATTTAAAGGCAAATTTGGGGGTGAGGGTTGTAGGTTGCATGGTCAGCTCATGGACTTTCAGTGGTTGGTAGTGAGGTCACAAAGTGATGTTTCAGTAATGTTAATCATCAACCTTTTGGTTCCAACCAGTCTTTGTACTTGAGTTCAACATGTAGTCAGCATCCTCCACCTGGGTTGGCAGTGAGGGGTAAGGGGGTGTCTTAGTTCCTACAGAGCAACTCCAAGATGTGCATTGGATTGTTATATATATCCCGTAAGGAGGAACTAGAACTCTTTTATCACCAATCTATTGCTCAAGCTAATATTACTTGTCTTGCTTGACTATTTTACCTTTGTTTCTGCATTACCTCGCTTGTGTTATTAGTAACTGCTTGAATCTGCTCTTCGAAACTCAGGGAAGACTTAGAAGACTAAAATCTTTTTCTAAAAACAAGAAACAGGGAATATGGTGGGGTTTTTATACCCATAGCAACACTTTCAGTTTCAAAAGTGTTGATAGAGCTAATCTAATCTAATCTGCCCTTTTGACAGAAGAAGAAAGAGTCAGGTAGAGAGAGAGAGAAAGGAAAAAATGAAGCTTTCTTAAGACCATAATATTTTGAATTATTTCCACTTTACAAATGTGATACTCCTGTGCATACCTCTATTTTGGTACTTTCACTTCATATTGAAGGATCATCAGAAGTTGATCAGGTAGAGAATTTTAGAAGAGCATCTCTCATGCAAAGACATGAATGATAATGGAGCCTTGGAAATGACTAGCATTAAAGTGTGGCCAGGGCACAGAGTGGGTATGGGGAAGAGGCTGGACAGGTAGGCAGGCATCAGATTATAAAAGGTTGCTGTTCCAGATAGAGATTGGAAATTAATACTGAACGCAAAGAGAAGCCTTCTTCAGGTTCTAAAAACAAAGGACTGCACAATATAAGGATGTTGCATCATCTCTCTATGATGTTCCTTTGCATAATGTCTGGTAGACTATGAACTCTCAAAGGGGGCTAGTCCTGTCTGATTGATCTCTGTATCTGCCAGGAACATAGTAGGTGTTCATAGTTTCTGGTTGAATAAAATTGAGGTGGATCCAGAATGGTTAAATGACTCATACAACATCACTGAGAAAGACTGAAGGCAGGAAGAGAAGGGGACAACAGAGGATGAGATGGTTGGATGGCATCACCAACTCAATGGACAATGAGTTAGAGCAAGCTCCAGGAGTTGGTGATGGACAGGGAGGCCTGGCATGCTGCAGTCCATGGGGTTGCAAAGAATTGGACATAACTGAGTAACTGAACTGGACATAACTGAGCAACTGAATTGAAGAACATCACTGTGAAACCTGGTGGAAAAGATGGGCCTTTCCTCAGGCCAGAGCTTCTGCAGGTGTCTTACTAACTCATACATCCCTGGGTACCAAGTCTCAGCTGATTCATGGTTTCTGGATTTGAATGCGTCTGTGTGACATCATCTAGGAGCAGGGCTAATTACCCCCCAGATCTTCTTCTATAATACAGAATCCTTTCCCTCAGAAAGCCCAGGGACATCTGTGACCAACCTCAAGAAGCTCACTTGCCTTGGATGACCTCCCAAGACCCACTGATGTCCCATTCCAGAGGTACTCTCCTGGGGAACCCATTGCCATTATCAAATATTTAAGGATCACCTACCACAGTCTAAGGCCTGGGGAAGAGGAAGATGAATCAGACATGGTGGCTGTGCTCAAGGACTAGTCTGAACTTAAACACCTTAAGACATAGACACAACTGGATGTCTCTCTGTATCCGTGGTACTCAGCATTTAGTCAAGGAGTTGACTGAATGATTGACTGAAGGAACTTGAGAAGACAGAAAAAAAGATACCCATGTATATTTTATGTCATCCATGTATATCTTACATCATATGGTAGAAAGCTATAGGTATTATAAAAGAGGAATGGAGTTCAGAGGAGAAGAAAGTACTTCCAGGAACAAGGTTCTAAAATTTTGTGAAGGATGTGGTGGGGTCTAGGCTAAGCTTTGAAAGATGATCAGGAAGGAGACTAAGATGGAGTGCAAACATGAGCAAAGACACAGGCTTCAGAGATGATTATTTAACAAGTGTCCATTCAGCATTAGCTGTGTGCCAGGTACTGTGAGAGCAATGAGGGTACTAAACTGCTCTCCCAGAATTTGTCATCCCAAAAAAGAAAGTGGCAGGCCAATGCATGTGTGGGTGTCTGTGTGTCTCTGTGTGTGTTGGTGTAGACTGGGAAAGGACAGGGGCACAGGATAAAGGGGAGGATCCAGAGGTTTGGCTGGATCAAGAGAATTCAGAGGATCTAAACTTTCAGATCACGTTAGGCCTTTATTCTCCACCAGCATAAAAGGTGTTTGATGTGGAAGGAAAGGAAACTAGCACTGACTGAGCTCCTGCTCCACACCAGTGAAAAGTGCTTTGCGTACAATATTCTTATTTAATCTTCTAAACCACTTTGAGGTAGGTCTGTGTATCCCCGTTTTACAAATGAGGAGGCCAAGTTTCAGTGACTGGTTAGCAGTGGGATCTTTGTGGCTCCAGAGTCCTTGATTTTCTTTTTTATGCAGCACCATGCTGATCAGACAGCATGCTCATTCTGTACCCTCTCCTTGAGCCTTGGTTGATTGGGGCTTGAGGGAGTGCATGTGTGTGTTTGTGTATATGTTTGTGTACACGTGCGTGTGCTTATGCATGCATGTGCTTGCTCATATTTTCCTGCAGACAGGTACCAACTGTGGACAAGGGAGACTCTGATTACTTCCGTCCAATTAATGCTCTGTTCATTCTTGCTGTCTCCTTATTATTAGAATTAATTGCTGTTGATTACTCTGTGTAGAAGAGAAAGGACAGTCATCAGCAATTCTACTTGAGGGATAAAAACATTGTAATGGAAAATAAAACTGGTTCCTAAGGACTTGGATTAAGAAATTCTCTCTGGTGGAGAAAGATTAGACATGCTTTGACCAAGATCAATGTTCTATGACCCTATCTGGGTTGGAGGACAACATGCCCCTGTTCTGGTCAGAGGAAACAGATAAAAGCAAGTGAGGAAATACATTTATTTGGAAAATTGTTTGTGTATAAAAAAGTCTATGTGACTTTGTAAGTCTCTTCCTCCTCTGTAAGTTTAGGACATTTGATGAGGTAAACTCTAAGGTCTTGTAGTAGCAGAATTCCTTTGGTTGCAAGTGACAAAAAACCCAGCTCAAACTGACTTAAGTAAAAAGGGAAATTACTTAGCTTACAAAATTTTAAGATCTGAAGGAATATTGGTCTTAGCAGTGCCTGGATCAAGAGACTCAAGCAAGGTCATCTTGGTGTCAAGCTGCCACCTGAGCACTGGCTCCATTCTCTTATAGGCTCTCTTCCCTCTGGAAGCAAAATGTCCTCTCCTGGTGGCTAGCCCACCCTATCTGCATTAAAGGCGATTCTTTCTCTCACAAGCCCCAGAACTGAGTCTCATTGGGCTTATGCCATGACTAACCAATCACTGTGGCCAGAGGAAGTCAGTGCCCTGCTGGCCAGGAAAGGGGCAACTCTATCCCCAGAGAGAGTCTAGGCAATCATCTCTTCCTGAGCCCTGGGGACTGAGCCTGGGGTTCAATAGGGGAAAACGGGGCATCGTGAAAGGGGACGAGACTAAAAGCAGGAAACCAAACAAGGCAGGTGTCCACTATTGGTACCTTCCTGCTCAGGCATTTTATGATTCTCTAACCACCAGTGTGGCTCAGTCAGTAAAGAATCTGCCTACAATGCAGGAGACCTGGGTTCGATCCCTGGGTTGGGATGATCTTTGGGTTGAGAAGGCAATGGCAACCCACTCCAGTATACTTGCCTGGAGAACTCCATGGACAGAGGAACCTAGTGGGTTACAATCCATGGGGTCACAAAGAGTCGGACACGACTGAGTGACTAGCACTTTCACTTCAACCACTGGTACACTGTCAAGTTCAACCCGAAAAGTAGGAAGGTCAGTGAAGTTCAGGGAGAACTTGAAGTCAGGAGGTGTGGTTAAATTAAAAAGAAAATAAAATCTTTTTAAAAATTCAGAAATAATTGAGTCAATTGTTCTTGCATTTTTTTTTTTTTAATTCTTAAATATTTATTTGACTGTGCTGGGTCTTAGTTGTGGGACGCGGATCTTCAGTCTTCTTTGTGGCCTGTGGGGTCCTTAGTTGCATCATGCAAACTCTTAGTTGTAGCATGTAAGATCTAGTTCCCTGACCAGAGATGGAACCTGGGCCCCCTGCACTGGGAGTGTGGAGTCTTAGCCACTGGACCACCAGGAAAGTCCCGAATAAAGTTTTTTTGAGCATCTGCTTAATGTCAGGGTCCATATAGGGTACCCTCATATTCACTGTGTCATTCAATTTTCACAAGACTCTAGTTAGTAGCCATTGTCATTCCCACCTTACAGAAAAGGAAACTGCGAATTAGGGAGCGGATCACTTGTCCAAGGCTTATTGATGTATTCATTTACTTATTCTTCCTACAAACATTTCTTTGGTGGGGTTATATGAGGCTGTGGGGAAACAAGGATATGGAAGATACAGGCTCTGCCATCTCTCATGGGGAAGAAACACAAACAGCAGTGGAGATTGTGGGTGCAGTGGGTTCAGTCCTGGGCTGGAGGGTGCACGGCCATGCTCCCTTCTGTCCCGTCCAGGCACAGGTCCAAGGTTTCTTGCCCCTCATAGGTGGGACATTTTTCTTAGACTCTATGGTTCTACAGGAGCCTGTGTTCCTGGAGGCCCAGTAGGACTCAGTTGGCTTCACCCTTCAGCTGTAACTAACTAGTTATCAAAGGAACCTGGCCCCTCTACCTCAGGATCACCTGCATGGAACTAGAGGGTCGTCGTTTCTTCCACAAAACCTCTTCATCTCTGCATCCAGGCTATCACTGGTGATATCCAAGGCCATCTTCTTCTCTTCGCCAGATGGTCCCTCTTCCAGGATCCCTGCTTCTGGGCTTTTCCTCCTTTGCTAGAGTGACAGAAGATCAAGGACACTTTCCCTTCTGGAGTCTGTGATGTTTGCTTTCAGATTTGCTACCACCAATGCCCATAGCTCAGCATTTCTCTTCTCACAACCACATTTTCCATCAGTCACCAGGAAGCAGCCTCCATTTCCCTTCCTAGTGAAGTCTTGAGATAACCTTGGCTCAGGAAGAGGGAGTGGCCAGACTTCCCTCCAGATTTCTACCATCAGCAGCAAAATGTGAATTGAACACCTATTGTGTCCCACCTTCTGCTGGGCACTGAGGAAATTGTGGCAAACAAAAGCAGGCAGCTTTTGCAATTGTGGGGCTTGATGGTCTGCAGAGGAGACAGTGTCATAGATGCAGAGAGAGTGGCCACTGTGCGTGGACCATGAGGAGCGCCAGCAGGCCCAGGGGCTGTGTGACCATGGCACTGGCCTGGCCAGGAGGCCAGGAGAGGCTCTCTGGAGGAAGTGGCAGCTGAGCTGAGGGCTAAAGAATTGGTAGGAGTTACCTAGAGCCAGTGAGGCAGAAGGTCTGCCATGAACAGGGTGTGAAGTGGTACATGACTGGTCTAAGAAATCCTCTCGCCCGATGGAGAGATGAGAGCATGCGCTAGAGCATGACTTGTTGTCTTATTGTTACTAAAACAGAGTAGGACTGAGTGAGATGTGTAACGGGCATGTTTGATAGCCTGACACTGAGCAGATCCTGGTTAGCATTTGTCAGAGGGAGGGAGGCAGCCAGGCAGACCAACATGCCAGCTGGCCCAACGGAGGTGTGGGAGAGTGAGAGCAGAAAAGTTCCAGAGAAAATACATTCTCTCCCAAAGATTGGATAAATGTGTTAGTCTCATGGGACATTTAAACCTAGCTTGTTCCCCATCTTGTGAGTCAGAAAACTTCAGCTTTGCCTGACATGAAACCAAGACATCCCCCCACAGAGCAGTAGATACCAGGAAATGACAGAAACCAGACATTCCAATGGAGCCTCATTATAAGAATCAGAGAAGTCGCCTAGCACAAATGTGCAGCAAAATTAAATTAGGTCAGAAGGGTGCCAAGAAAGCTACTCTGGGGAGCACAGAGCCCCTGGCTTCTAGGAGTCACATTCAGACAACTTGTCCAGGAGTAATAGGGACACCTCTAACCTGGTGAGCTAGCTTTGACCCCTTTCCTAATCTAGCCTTCTGCAAGCACCCTACATTCAACCCCCAAATCACATCAGTTTTGCTTTACAAATATTTCTAATTCTATTCTGCAGTATGCAAACTCTTAGTTGAGGCATGTGGGATCTAGTTCCCCAACCAGATCTGGGCCCCCTGCGTTGACAGCGTTAGTCACTGGACTACCAGGGAAACCCCCAAACATAGAAGTTTTAAAATAATTTTTTCATCTCTCTGTCCCTCTGTCTCTCTGTCCTTCTTTTGCTCCTTCCTTAATCTTGTCTTTTTGGTTTGTTTGTCTTCTCCCTGCCTCTGTTAATAGGTCTAACTTTTGTTAAATGACTCTGTAAACAAAGTTGAACCTGACACACCCTTGTCCTTAAAGAGCTCATGCTTTGTTGGCAATGACAGGTCCATAAATAATGATAATTTTAAAAGCTGCTACATGGCAGCCTTGTGCTGAGTGCTTTGGGTATATAATTTCTAATCAGTACAGTTGTACTGTGAGGTAGGTCATTTCAGAGATGAGAAAACTGAGGCTCAGAGAAGGTAAGTAACTTGCCCAAGCATCCAAGATTAAAACCAATGCTTTGAGATCCTAAAACCCACATTTAATGGTATCACAGGACACAGTGTCAAGAGACAAGGCTTAGGCCAGTTTATGGAGAGCTGGGAATGCCAGATTTCAGGGTTTAGATCTTGTACAGGAATCAGCTTAGGGGTGTAAGTCAGGTAGTGATGAGGTTACAACTGTGTGAATGTCACTCTCCATGAAAATGGGGAGAAACAGAAGGCAAGAAGACCAACTAGGAGGCTGAAGCGATTGTTCAGATAAGAAATAAGGGTCTGAACTACAGAAAGAGTGGTGGCAGGTGTACAACACATTTAAGAAGTCAGCTAAGCAGCACAGGGTCCGGTGCAAGTACTCCCTGCCCTTGAGAGGTCACAGATAATGCAAATAAAAAGGGTCCTGGAGTTAGACGTATCTGGGTCCAAATCCTACAAATCCACTTGCTGCTTATGTGGGAGGTGCTGGGCAACTTTGAGTGATGCTGAGTGTCACATGGGTGGGTTGAGCACCCAGCACAGAGCCAGGGTTCCACTTCTGACACTGACAGAGTCTTCATCCTCAGCTCTTGCCAATAAGATGAACCCAGGGAGCATGCAAACCCCACCCCCCCCAAAAAAGGTCCAGATACCAAACCCTGGAACCTAGAGATATAAATGTTACCTTATGTAGAAAGAGGACTTCTGCAGATGTCATTGTTAAGGATCTTGGGGTGGGAGATGGTCCTGGGTTATCTGGGTGGGCCCTATATGCAATCACATATATCTTTTTAAGAGGAAGGCAGAGGGAGATGTGATCATAGAGACTGGAGTGATGTGGTCACAAGCTAAGGAATGCCGGCAGCCACCAGAGGCCAGGAGAGGCCAGAACTGTTTCTCCCATAGAGCCTCAAAAGGGAGTGTGGACATATTAACACCTTGACTTTTCAAAAAAAAACAAAAACAAAAAACTACACCTTGACTTTGGCCCACTGAAATGGATTTTAGTCTCCTGGCCTCCAAACTGTGAGACACTGAATTTCTTTTGTTTTAAGCTACTAAGTATGTGGTGCTTTGTTACAGTGGCAATTGGAAGCACATATATACAGCCTCACAGCTATTCCCAACATCCAGAGTCCTTTAGTGACCTGGACACCTCTCCACCATTTATACCTGTGCCCTCTTCTCTGAAGTGAGCCTCTCAGAATATACCCTACCCTTTTGAGCTGCACCTCACTTATCAAAGAGGAGGTCTTCCTTCCCGTCCATCAGTCTTTCCCTTTCTTCTCTCGGTCCTTCTCTGCCTCTCTTTCTCTGTTCCTGCCTGTACTTTTCAGTCTTGCTGCATCTCATTTACTGTCTTCACCTCTTAAGCTTGCTTTTCTCCTTTTGTCTCTTTCTATCTCATCCTCTGCCTTCCTCCCTTTCCCTCCCTCTCTCACCCTCCCTGTCTACAGCTGCATCTCTCTCACACTCTCTCTCTCTCTGTTTGATTCACTCTGTCATCTACTTCCCAGGTTTCTCTCTCTCTCTGCCCCTCAGTCCTTTCTCTCGTTTTCAAGTTTGACTTTCTCTCTCCCCTCTGATGAGCTTTCTCTCCTCACTTATCTTTCTGCTCCACCCTGACCCATTTGTCTCTGTACCTTCCTGTCTGTTTGCATCTTTCTCTGTCTCTTCCTCCCCTCCGCTGTGTCTCCCTTGTTTTTTTCTGCCAACCTCCTTACCTCAGGAGGTGCCTCAGGAGTTGGCTGTGATTGGAGTGGACTCTGCAATTACATCTGCAGCCTCCACACTGCACCTGAGAGACAGATTCATCTGTTTAGTCGTGCACCTGTCCGACGCCGTGGGAGGATGGGTGAGGGAGGCAGACACAAAAGATCCTTCATATCACATTGTTCTTCTGGCTTTACCTAGAGGCTCCTGGACAGTTGCCTCTTCACATTCCAGCAGTGTTGTCAGCCTTACCAAAGAGGGATCACTTTTCCTTGGCCTACTCCTCTGCAGAATTAATCAGTCCCCTTAATGACGATCATCTGTTGCTGGCATGGGTGGGAGTGTGAACAGAGAAAGTATTCTAGGTGGGGGTTTCCCAGCAGGGAGCAGGTAGGAGTTAAATTTTCATATTTGGAGGCTGGATGATGGCAAAGAAAGGCCTTCTTGAGGACAGGGACTGTGTCTGTTTTTCTTGTCACTGTATTATAGGTTCTAGAATTTTGTCTGGCACGTAGAAGGCATTTAATGAATATCAGAGTAAATGAATGGAGGAGTGAATGAATGAGCTTCAGTCCTCTTTGTGCTAGTATCTGATGAGCCTCAATGGACATGTTCCTTCTGATTTTTCATCTGCAAAATGGGGATAGCAATCAGATCCTGCAGCACACAACTGTGGGGAGAAAAGAAGCAAAATACGGTATCTGTTGAGTACAACTTGTCCTTAGCTCCCTGCAGAGCAGGGCGGGGAGGCTACAAGTGCTCACTGGTGGTTCTGGAAGTGCTGCAGGGAGAGAGAAGTATGGAGGCAGCTTCAGAAATGAGGGTCTGGGAAGGAGCAGGCCAGGGAAGGTCACAGGTCAGGTGGGTGGGTGTGAGAGGCGTCCCCTCTGGCTTTGCCATGGGAGGTGGGAGGACCTTCAATCAGCCAGGAAACTGCCACATGACAAGAAGGAGATGTTCCTGAATCCTACCAGGGAGAACCCATGCCCAAGGTTGACTGTTATCCCCAACGGTGGGATTGAGCTGGACTTAGCAGGAGCCCAGTTAGGAAGTGACTGGTCAGAGGTCCTGTTCAGACAAGGAAGGTCACTCATCCTCCATGCTGTCCAGCTCCCCCACCTCCTCCAAGCCCACTGAAGCCCCACTTCATCAAAGAGGACTTCTCTGACCACTCTGCTTTCTGCTCTGATCTGCCACCTTTCTCCCAGCATCCCCTTGCCCTTTGCTTATCTTTACTTCATGGCACTCAACACTCTCTGGCATCTTGATAACGTATGAATGTACTAGATTCACAGTTTGTCCCCAGTACCTAGAGTGTAAGTTTGATGAAGACAGGGATCTTGGTCAGTTTTGTTTGCTGTGCCAAGCAGCTAAAACTCACCTGGCAAAGAGTAGGTAGGTTCTCGATAAATATTTGTTGAGTGAAAGAACGAGGATGGGATTTTTAAAAAGCTTATGGTGCTGATAATTTTGCTTGAATGTATTTTGTTAACCCTGGAAAGAACTTGAGAGATACAGTATACATGTTACCCACAGCAAAGTTAAGCCCAGAGAAAGGAAATGACTGAGATCCCATGACAAGTTACTGGTTGAAACCAGATTGGTCTCTTGATTCCCATTTATGGGCTCATTCAATGCTCCAGATCCAAGGCCCTAAGACATGAGGACAGAGGGTCCTTCAGTCACTGCCATTCTCCCAGGGACCTTGAAGATGCCTTCTGAGAGCCAGGAGTGAGAGGGCAGAGAGTGAGCAGTAGGGGACAGACCACGCAGTCAGCAAGCATTCGTGGCGTGAGTAGTCCCAAAGAGCTGATGGTTCAGAAACCATTTCCATTATCTGACCTTTTTGTATTGCTGACTCAGGATTGGGGTTCCCAATGTCTCATAAGCATCTTGAAGTCAGGCTGAACTCCTAACCTCTCCCCTGAGTCTTTTTCTTCCCTCAGTTTTTCATATTCCAGAGCCCAGCATCGCCACCTACCCAGCTACCACCCTTCATTCCATCTTCTCTTTCAGGCTCCACGTCCAGTCTGTCAGCAGGTCCTGCTAGTTCCTCCCCCCAGGACATATCTTCCATCTCTACTGTCTTTGTCCTGTTCCAGGGTCCCCTCTTGCCCTTGGACCATCACTGTAGTCACCTGGCTGATGTGCTTGCTCCCACTCTTGCTTTCTTATTTTTTAGCAAAACAATGACCTTTTAAAATTATACATCGGATCATCTCATTTTCCTGCCTAAAATTCTTCATTCACTTAGACTCTTCCCATTCACTTAGAAAATCCAGATTCCTTCAGGTGACCCAGAATAAGGTGCCACAGTATCTAGCCCCTGCCTGCCTCTTCACACCAGCCCTCTTTCAACTCCTCTTTCCCACCCAAGGACTGTTCCCACCCACCCTTCCTCCTTCATAGATGCTTACCCACTGCCCACTCTCAGTTTGCAGAGGCCTGCCCATACCCCCTCTCTAAGGCAGCACCCACATTGCCCTCAATTATAGATTCCAAGCGTTTTCTTCCTAGCACTATTAAAATCACAATTATGTATTTATTTAGGATTTTTTAAATTCTTTTGTTACTGTTTCTGCTTATAGATTTAAGAGCTGTTGTCTTGGTTTGTTGTTTTTTGTTTGTTTTTAAGCAAAGTATATCCCATGCCTTCTAGAGAAGTTGAATATACTAGATGGTCAACAACTGTGTATTGAGTGAACAGATGATGGATAAAACCATAGATACACTCTGGTTTTTATTGCCAACAGAATAGAAATTAAATTCCATAATTTGACATTCAGTGCCTTCACTAATCTGTCGCCAGCCTATCCATTGCAGCCCCACCTCCCCTCTACACTTTAGCTCCTTGGGCCTATGGGCCCTTCTCTGACTTATTTCTAACACAGAATCATGGACCACAGCCACACTCCCCACTTGTACTGATGCTCATTTATCTCTTCCTCCCCATTTCAGATTTGTCTTTGTCCTTCAAATCTTTGTTATAGCCTACTTCCTTGAAGCCTTTCACAGTTCCTCCACTTGGAATTAAATCTGCCATATGCCCACAGAATTTGTGTTTGAATTTATGACCACACTCATGAAAGGAGAAAACATGCATGGTGTTAAAAAGACACTCAGGTTCATATGCCGCTTCTGTCACTTTCTAGCCACGAGACTCTGGGTCAATTATGCAAACTCTCCTTTTTTCAGTTTCCTATAAAACATGTGTCAAATTATGCTTTGGCCTTGCAGGGATGTGGTGGGGATTGTCAATAGTAAATAACTACACTGTACGGTGCACAGGGTGTGCTAGAAAAAAAATGGCAATTGCTTTTGTGAAGGTGACAATGCAACAGCTTGTTTGGTAATGTAGTTATTTGGGATATGTTAGCATCATCTTCTTGTTGTTGTTCAGTCACTAAGTCATGTCCGACTCTTTGCCACCCCATGAACCGCAGCATGCCAGGCTTCCCTGTCCTTCACTATCTCCTGGAGTTTGTTCAGACTCATGTCCATTGAATCAGTGATATCATCTAGCCATCTCATCCTCTGCCACCCACTTCTCCTCTTGCCCTCAATCTTTCCCAGCACCAGAGTCTGCCTCTTCTAGACTGTGTCTAATTCTTCGTTATCTAACCTAGTCTCAGCCCTTCTTCATAGCAATACACACATGGGAGGAACCCCCAAAATTAAAATGAATGAATAAACAAATGAATAAATGAGTGAATGTGAATAAGCCAACCCTCATTACTTGTTAAAGGGTCCCACCATGTACTGGAGCTATTGACACCCACCCTTTACTTTAAAGTCACCTAGTCAGTCTGAGTTTTGGACAACTCCAGCCAACTCCTGTTTCTCTGATTCGAGGGTCCTGATTCCCCCTACTGTCTGCTTCTGCCCTTGGCTAGAAACCCATCAGGAGCAACAGAAGACTCTCAGGAGAATGACATTTTGAACTTATAGGCCGTTCTGAGGTTTTTGTTGGCAGTGAAGAGTTGGGAGTTTTCACCCCCTTTTTTTTCTCTCTTAATTCTGCAGTATATTGGAGAAGGTTCCAGCCAAGAGAGTTATTGCTTTCTCCTTGCCTGGATCTTAAATCTTTGTTCAAAGACAGCCTGTTTTAATTGAAAATGTTCAATCAATCTCTTCCCTCCTCCCACCCACGTCCCATTTCTTGGCTCCAGCAGGGCCAGTGCAGTAAATAACCTGGAGCGAGGCTCTCAGGGCTTAGGGAATATGTAATAGTGTTGGAAAGAAAAAGGGTTGTCTCAGACAATTTCCACCTTTAAAACACTGTCTTTTAAACAGAGCTTGTCTGAAATGATCAACACCTCACAGTGGGGCATTTGACTGCAATAGCCCAACTCCTCTGCCTTGTAGAGCTCGGGAGAGTTGACCTACAGGGAGATCTCCTAGGGTTGCTCCTGGGCTGAGTGAGTCTGGCTGTCACTGCAGGCCTGGAGGAAGAGTTCAGGCTTCCCTCTGGCCACATTCATGCACTTACTTAGTCAGCATCCATGGGTTGGTTGCTTATCTCATCACCACAATCCTGCAAGGCGGGCGTTGTTATTCATGTTTTACGGGTGAGGAAAGAAGGTTCAGGGAGATGGGAGAACTTCTGCAAGGTCACACGGTGTTCTTGCTCTCCTCTGCTGCAGAACGAATTTCCCCAAAGTTAATGTTTAAAACCATAATTATTCTCTCTTGTTTTCTGTGGGTCAGAAATTTAGGAAGGGTTGGGCTGAGTGGGTCTGGCTTGGCATCTTTGATGCAGTAGCAGTGAGATGCTGGCTGGAGCTGGAGCGGCAGAGTGCTGGAGGGACTGTGGGCTGGCCAGGAGTCCCTCTCTGAAGTAGCCTTTCCCCAAAGTCTCAGGGCCTCTTGCCTGCAGACCCTCTGTGAGCTGGTTTCAGGATTCCTCACAGCAGGATGGCCTCGGGCAGTCAGACTGCTTGCCCAGAGGTTCAGAACCCCAGCTGGGGCATTCCAGCAGGCAAGGTGAGAGTCAGCCCTGCTTTTCTGACCTCTCAACAGAAGTCCCACAGTGTCACTCTTGCCATTCCTTAGGTAGCAAGTAAGTTATAAGCCCACCCGGATTCAAAGAGAGAGGATACAGACTCCACCTCTCGGTGGAAGGAGTGTCAAGGTCACATCACGGGATGGCAGGTCAGATGGAAGACATTGTGCAGACATCTTTGGAAAGTACCATCGGCCACACACAGCATGTGGCCAAGCCAGGATTCGAACGAGATGCATTTGATTCCAAAACTTCTGCTGCAGCCTTTCAGCCTGGTCCACGGGGACCTCTCCCTCCCTCTGCGCCCCTGTAGCTCTTACTGTCAACACACACAATGGTTATTCAGTTTCTTCAAGCCAACTAGAGCCTGACTGAACTGAGGCAGCCAGCCACCTCTGCAGGCCCTGACAGTGAGACTGCCTCTGGGGTCTGCTGGTCAGAAAGCCCAGGCCCAACACCAGCTTGTGAACTTTTTAAACAAGGGGACAGAGAAGGGTGGTCACAAGCAGAGGAAGAAAGCAGGTGGCAGCCGAGAACACAGCAAACCTGCAGCACATCTCACTGTCGTAAACAACTCATCTGGTGTTATCCCTTCTCCCACCAGGCACTGGCCTGGGATGCCTCAGGCCTTGATAGAAAGGTGCCTTCCAGTTGGGCAACAGCCCAGAGTGGCAGAAAGTTCACGGTCCTGGAATCAGAAAGTCCCAGATTGGAGTCTCAAGTCTACCACTGGCAGTTTTTTAGCTTTGGACAGGTTTCTCAACTTCCAAAAGCAAAAGGGAGATAGGAATGCCTTCCTTCCTGGGTTGTTTGAAATGACGTGTTAGTAAAGGGTCAGCGTAGTACCAGGTACATAGCAAGGCAGCGTAGTACCAGGTACATAGCAAGTGCTCCATAAATGCAGCTGTTCATGGTGTTCATGTCCAGGGCCATGTCCGAACCCAGCCTGGAGACACCTCGAAGTGAGGGGTGAGAACTTGCTTGACTGTTTCACATATGCTGGCCCAGTTCCATGACCCCGGATGGAGTAGTGGCCGAGATGTTCCCAGTGAAGTGACAACTAAACGGAGATGTCTGGAGGCTGAGAAGGTGTGTTGGCCCTGTAAGGCCCGTGGGCAAAGGGGAGAGTGGCCTGGGAAGATGGAGTGGAATGGGCAAAGGCCTGGAGGTGAAAGAAGCTCAGTATCACTGGAATGTAAAGGCTGAGGGGTGGAAGGCAGGAGGCAGCAAGCACAAAGCTGAGACCCAATTACAAAGGACCCAGTAAATCAAGTTCCAAATTTGAATTTTAAAAGTGACTGGGAGCCACTAAAAGGTTTTTCTCAGTTGGATGACATGGGCAGATCTGTGCTTTAGAACAACTACCCTTTCACCCCATCCCACCAGCAACTTTATAGAAAATGGAGCAAAAGCAGGCAGCCTTGTGGCTGGGAGGCCATTAGGACAGGATGACAGCAATTCAAGGAAAAGATGATGCTGGCCTTTTCTAGGAAGACAGCAGGGGCCTGGGGAAAAGTGGACCAACTGAAGACAAAGATGTTCCCCTGGGTAAGAGTTGGTGATGGTTTGGATGTTCAGAGTTGGGGGACATGAGATAAAAGATAAGTGCTTTGAATGAAGTCAGTTCAGAAGCCACAGGAGCAGAGGGCAAGAGCACCACTCATAGACCTGGGAGAAGAGCATTGTGCCTTACTAAAGAGACATCACCTAACTGAAAAACTGACGGTTACAAATTAGCTGAAGAAAAGTGAGGCAGAGGAAATCGCTCATGTGAAGGTCCAGAGATGTGAACTATAATGCACAGAGCCTATGTCCCATGTTGTCGAATAGATGACTGTTGTGCAAGTTTATACTAAAGTGTTACTGGTCAATATGGAATTGACCCTTTCCCCTTCCCTGGGGAGCCTGTATTTAACAGGTCACAAGTACTTACCCTAAGGATTCATTATTGGTAGACTTCAAGGCGGACCAGGGATACTATTTAGGGTGATAAGTAAGGTTTTATCATTGTCCCCAAGGTTACCAAGGTAGATGACTAATCCCTGAAGGTCAAGCAGGCGCCCTGGTCTCTATACAACAAAAGGTCTCTTGCCCTTGGGTCTTGCTTATCTGCCTCCCCCTGAGCCACCTGATTGGCAGACCATGGAAGCCCAGTGATTCCCAAAAGGATGCAGTAGGTTCTAAAATCTCTGAACACAGGCTTCAGAATAAGACTCCTTCCAGGCTCTATGACCTTGAACACATTGTTGAACTTCTCCACATCTCAATTTTCTCACCTGGGAAAAAAGACAAATAATAGTATCTAATATTTAAGGATTTGTGAAAATAAAAAAGACAGTACATACAACACATAGAAGAGTGAGTGGTGATATTGTTTTGTTACTGTTGTCATTTTTCTTACTAGTCCAGAGTTGCTCCTTAACACCCGCCCTTGCAGATATGAAGCTGGGGCGGAATGTGGCGAGAACATTTTTGGATTATTACCGGCTGAACCCCATGGTCGAGAAAGTGGCGATCCCCATGCCAAGGCTGAGGTAAGTGCTAAGCAGAGCTTGTGTCCTGATTAACTGGCTTCTTGTTCAGGGGCAGCTTCCTTTAGCCTCTGTCTGGCCCTGGGCAGTATGGGAAAGATGATCCCAGCCCTGCCACAGAGACTGTAGTGGCCGAAAAGCTTCACAGCGCAGTTTGCCGAGTTGGGGGTATCATTATGGGGTGAGACAGTGAGGGGGTGGTCACATTTCTGGATCTAGCATGGGAACCCACAGGACTGGGAGTTGCTGGGAGGCTGAGTCCAGCCACTATTCCAAGCTGGTCTGGGTATATCCATGTGCTACTCCATCTGACAGCTCACCCTCTAGGATTCCTGTATCATCGGGTCTCATAAGGCCTCAGATCCTTCACTTTCCTCGTCTGTAAAGTGGGGACAGTGATTCTCACTTAGAAGACTATTAAGAGATGTTAGAGAACCCTGTGCAGTGCCAGGCATGTATGTACCCTGTACATATGATCGTCCCCTGCTGTCAAGATGCAAAGGCCTGGTGCTTAGAGGACACGGCCCTGAGAAGCTTCCCCTCAGGTCCTCTTTTTGGGCTGGTGAAGAGAGAAGGTCAGGTGATGAGTGTCCTTCCTGAGTGCTGGACCAGAGCCCAGAGTGCTGGGCATTCCCATGCCTGCTGGCTATGAGCCCAGTGAGCATTTGGGCAGGGACACCCAGTGGCATCTGGGATGTGCTGGCCTCACCCTACCCCTTGACCTCATCTCCTACTTGCCTAGTCGTCCAGCCTCCATGAAGGACTTAATGGTATCAACTTAAAAGGTCCCTGCCAAACCAAATCTTCCCACTGACCTTGCGCATGACCTTGCCCAAATGCTTTGCTGTCTCAGGGCCTTTGTACTGATGCACCTTCCTCCTGAATCTGTTATTAACAAAAACAATGTTAATCACTGTTATTTACTGAGCCAAGTACTTTTTGTACATGGTCTTATTCATTCCTCATAGATAATTTCTTTGTCATATTGCAAATGAGGAAAAGGAAGCTCAGAAAGGTAAAGAAAATTTCCTGAGGTCAAAGACATTTTGTAGAGGCAGGATTTGATCCTGGGTGTTTATTATTCCAAAGCTGGACTGAAGTCCAGCTAAGCTCTACCTCCAGCAGGAAGCATTTCTCACTGTCAGTGTAGGTTCAAACTCTGTCTCAAGCTGGTGGGATGTGAGACAGATTTCTTGGCTTTGTGAAACCTCTTTCTGCCTTCCTAAAGTGAGGGTAATAACAGCAACCTCTAAGGGTGGTTTTAAAGATTAGATACAAGCATGGTCTGGTGCCTGGTAGCCAGGAGGTGCTCAATGAATGTTTCCATCTCCTGGGGCTTCTGTGCCACAGGCCCAGATTTCCAGACAGCTCATCAGAGCCTCGGGCAAGTCACTGGATTTATCTAGTTGGGCTGGATGATCTCTCAGAAGCCACATCCCATCAAGTTGGGAGTCCCTCCTCTCTGAGCCCCACCTCCACGAGGAATCTGCTCCACAGTGTACTCTGTCTCAGTTGTTCACCCCCATCAGAGTGGATTAGAGCAGCTCTTTTCCTTCTCTGTTCTCCCACAGTGCCTAGGCTGTATGGAGCAGGCTTTCATGTATATATCCTTTCATTCATTCACTTAGGTCAACAGCACTTTATGCCAGGTCCCTAGTGGGGAAGGGGATGCTTGAATGAATAAATGATTAAAGCATGACCCTGACTTTGAGGCGCTCACCTCTAGATGAAGGTGCTCAGTTCATCCTTAGAAGTCATTCTTGATGGGTTAAGTCCTTAAAAATTTAAAGTGTTATAAACTCGTGCTCTGTCTCAGGTGTTCACCCCCATCCTGGTGGATTAGCCTTTAGAAGGAGCATTTGGGGGCTTCCCTGGTGGCTCAGACGGAAAAGAGTCTGCCTGCAGTGCAGGAGACCAAGGTTCGATCCCTGAGTCGGGAAGATCACTTAGAGAAGGAAATGGCAACCCACTCCAGTATTCTTGCCCGGAAAATCCCATGGATGGAGGAGCCTGGCAGGCTACTCCCTGGGGTCACAAAGAGTCAGACATGACTGAGCGACTTCACTTTTATAAACTCAAAAGAATTCATAGAATCTCATTTATGAGTTAATTTGGGGATTGTCTCTTTCAGGTCCTCTGTCAGCCTGAATAAAATTAACTTGATCATTTCCCACTTTGTTCTGCATGTTGCACTGTCAGTCCTGACATCAGCAAGAGTAACGATCATCATTGTGCAGATATGGCATCCAAGGCCCTGGGAGTGGACAGGACTGGCCACACGCAGGGCTAGGTAGCCAGGCCCCACCATCCCAATCCCCAGCCTCATGTTCTGAGCATCAGTTAGTGAAGAGTTCTTCAAGATGGGGGAGGCAGGACCCTGAAACTGGGCCTAAAGGTTACAGGGGAGTTCAGGGCCTTGCTCATGGGACCCCCATTGCACTGAGTTTTGGAACCCTCATTAGAGAAGAGCTGAAGGACTCCCTCCTCAGAATCCACAGCCTTGAAGACTCACAGTAAAGGCACCCACCCTTCATCTAAGAAAAATAGAATAAACACCCTCTCCAATCCCCACATCTCTCCCTCATCAAACTTTGAATATCACTTAGTTCTCAATTTGTCAGCAACTCTTGAAAACATGAATCTCAGGAGGATGCACAGCTCTGATTTGGGACTTGACTAGGTCCCCATTTTTGTATTATTTTCCACCCAAGCACTGAATAACATACATGGAAGAGCAGTTCTAGTTTCAAAGGCAAATTACATGTTTTGATTCAGAATTAATCTTTGTTTTCTCCCATCTCGATGGATAATTATACTGTGTCAGTTTCTACCCATGTGCTAGTAGGAGCCTGTCAGCATCCCTGGGGAGGTCCCTGAAGGGGAGAGGGGCAGGATGTGAGTGCAGGCTCAGGGACATGGCATCGATGACCAGAGCTGAGACCCCCACACTTATCTCAACCACAGGGACACAAAATGTCCCATCAAGGTGGATACAAATTAGACAAGGACAATGAACAGGCCAGGTGAGCCTCTGTGGGGAGATGAACCGTGAGCATGGAGGGTGGGCAGGTCTCTGAGTGTGAGGCAGGCTCGGGCTCAGTGACAGTAAAGGGCTGCCTCCACGGTGGGGTTTGGATGTGTGTCTGTGTGCAGGGGGAGGGGTGGGAATCATCAGCTCTGCATCTCACTGGAGCCCTGAACTTGATGCTGGGGGAACATAGAGAACGTTTGCCCATCAGGAGCCCAGATTCACAGAGGAGAAGGCATGTCCACATGCAAAGATCACAAACAATACCAAGCAATGTATAAATGTGCTCAGCTACCTAGCACCTCGTGCCCTCTTTCAAAAGCCTCCATGGTTCCCCATTACCTTCAGTAATGTTTCAATTCCTCCTCTTGCTGGTCAAAGCCCTGGCCTACATGGAAAACTTCATATGCAGCTTCCTAGCACACACCTTTCCCTGTGAGCACCGTCTCCACCCTACCTGCTTTCTACCACTTTATACCCCAAGTAAGTAAGTCATTGCTCCATGTTCTTCCTTTTCCCTCTTCCTGGAATGTTCTCCCTGTCAGGCTCTAGGTGGAGACTGCCAGCTTATCTTTCAAAGCCCAGTCTGGATATCGCACCTCTGTTTCTTGGCCCTTGTTCTCCACTGGAGATAGACCTCCTTCTCTCTGCTGAACCCCTAACTGCATTTAGCACACATGTGTGCAGGGTACATCCCATAGCATATTGTCATAGCATCTTTGTGTGTCTGACCCCACCACTAGATGGATTGCTCCTTAAGGAGCTGTTTAAGGATCTCAGTGCACATTCAAGGCCTAGTTGGGAGTAAGTCCTCCATAAGCTCTGAATATATGAGTTATGAAATGGTAGAACTGAAGCATCCTCTAAGAATCATCCACTTCAACCCCTTCGTGTTATAGAAAAGTGAGACCCAACCAGAAATCACTCTCCCACAACTACTGGCGAGCATTTGGCAGCCATCATGGAGTATCCCAGGAAGGCTTCATGGAGGAAGTGGGGCTTAAACTTGGTTTTCAAGGACACAGAGAATTCAAATGGATGAAATGGAGAAGAGGGAGGCATTCCAGGTTGGGGGGAAAGGGCATAGAAGGCAGCAAGCAGAAGCTGAAAAGGCACATTCTAAGGTAATGGCAAGCCTGGATGCTGAGGACAGTAGAGATGGTAAAGATGGGACTAACAGTTCGTTTAATTCATCAAACAATCCTCAAGCCATACTTCATACTATTCAGGACTTATGGAGAGAAATCAGATGCGTCAAACTAACAGTCCTATGAGAAAAACAGCTGGGCAGATAACGCCCCAGAAAATGGCATGCTGAGAAATGAGGCCCAAAGTGCCTTGGGAACCAGGGGAGGGGTGCAGCTTATTTTCTGGGGAGTCGGCTTTCCAAAGGAGGGAGTCCAGATAGGTGGAAGAGGGCCCTGTAGGAAGAAGAGTAGCTCTGTGGGGCGCATAGGTGAGAGGTTTGCCTGCTGATGCCTCTCTCTGCTGTCCCATCTGGAGCTGTGGATGCTTTTTGCCTCTGTAAGGACCCCACAGTCATTTTTCATGTCCACACTCCTCCCTGGCTATCACACACCCTCTCCCCATGCACGCCATCTACCTGGGACCACCCCACCTGTGATCACACCTGGGCTTGCACACCCTCTTTCACCCCCAAAGAAACAATTCCATCTTGTTTCCCATGCTTCCCTTGGGAGTAAAGACCCACACTCTCAGTGACACATGAATGGCACCTTGTAATGGGCAAAGCTCTTCCCCAGCCCTCATTCACCAGCACCCAGAATGCAGGAAGGACATGGGTGCTACTATTTTACAAAAGAAGAAGCAGGGGCCAGGGAAGAGAAAGGACTTCCTGAAGATCCCATCGCCTGCAAACGACATTCCAAGTGTGTGTTCCAGGCTTTTGTTGGGTGCTAAGACTTAGATGTATCTCAACCATGCTAGATGATCTTCCTGTGTTAGCAAGGTCTTTCATGAGCATAGAATCTTAGCCTGTGAGGCTTCCTGGTTGAGGAGCTACATGAGGGCGAGGTGCCTCTTTTGTGTGCTGACACCTGGTCTTGTCTTTACCCTATTCATGACTCATCAGCAATGAAGGAAATGATACTCCAGAATCAGAGCAGCATGGGTTATAAGAAGTCACTTCTTGAATCCTAACTCTAACAGCCCAAGAGATTCCCATATTTGTGGCATTACCATTTTCTGCCAGGAGTTGTCGTTCTTATTATTTATTATTTTGTGTAGTTATTTTATACAACTATGACCTCTACTAAATTGTAAGCAGCCTGAGGACATCAGTGTCTGATTCACCTCTGTCACCTCCAGAGTCCATTGGACCATACCTAGCACCTAGCAGCATGCCTTTGTAAGTTACAGTAGGCAAAGGAAGACACTAGGCATGTTTATTTGTATTGTCTCATTTAACGTCACATCACCCTGAAATTGGAATATTTTATCCTCATTTTGTAAACGAAGCTCAGAGAATTAAAAATAACTTGCTCAAGGTCAGACCTCTCATATATACCTGGCTTGAGAATTCAGTTCAGTTCTTTCTGGATTGGCCAGTCTTTCCACTGCATATAAATCGTAGTCCAATGCTTGAATGAATGTCACATGAATTTATTACTCAAAATGTAACAAATAAGGCCCCATATGAGGAAAAATGCAAACATGGATAAAACTTGGTTCCTGCCCACCAGGAGAAGAACAGAAAGTGAACAGCTGTTGAAGAGTAATGTTAAAGGTATTACATTGGGTGCTGAGCGCTGAGATACAGAGGTCAAACAGACACATCTCTGCCTTTGGAGAGCCCCGAAGCTTGTAGGGGAGACAGACCCACCGTGAAATGCCATAATTAAGTTATGCTGAGAAATATAAAGGGACTCTGGAGCCCATGATGGTTACGAAGGGAATGAAGCCCCTGGTTATGAAGGGAATGAAGTCCCTGCCAACCTACAGCTCGTCTATGTGTTTATCCGCATCCCAAGGTGAAAAGGATAGAATGAGTTAGAATCAAGGTGGAAATGTGGAAGTATTATAACCATAGGGCAGTTAGGTTTTCTCCAGAACCAGAATGAAACAACCCATCCATTCATCTGAGAGTCCTTCATTCAGTCATGCCTTGGGCTGGGTTCATGAGATGCCTAGATGAGGCATTCGAGGCCACTGCTCCTAGTCCAGTGGCAGACTCATGGCTCACAGTCCATTGGGGAAGATAGACATACACACAGATGATTCCAATGCAGTGTGTACATGTGCTGTCTTTCTTCTCTCTCTGTTATCTCCCCCTTTGCAGGAAAGGAAAACCCCCTTCCTACAAGCACCCAATCCTGCGGGGCCCGGCCAGCAACCACCCCAACGGCAAAGGGGACAAGAAGAGCTCAGTGAACCACAAAGACCCTTCAAACTCTTTTTAAGGATGTGGAGTCCAGGGAGGTCTTGTGGTGACAAGAGCATGCGTTTTCTGCTGGGCCATGAAATTAATCACCCTATTCTAGTTTCCAAGATAATGACTGTGAGAAAACGTATAAGCTAGTGAAAGGGAAGGAAAAAGAATGAGAAATTTCATCATTGATTTTCCTTTTTACCATTTGAAAATCAATTGTGAGCCTTCAGCTTAAGGCTCAGGAACAAAATAGAAGACTCAGACCAGATGAGTACAGATGCTAATTTCCACAACACAGACACCCTCACGGGAAGAGAAAAACCCACATCCCTTCTCTAGTCAGTGCCTTCCAGCCCCTTCACTGTTCGAAGTTGTGCAGTTACTACAGGTGGCTACCTTTTAGGCCACGGTTGTTTACTGTTTTAGAAATGCAGTATCCATATTTGCTGACCCAAAACAATACCATCAACGCATACAAAGCAAAAGACAAATGCACCTTTGGGAACAGTGGGTCAGAATTTTTGAGGTCACGATGGTCTTAGACATACAGTCACTTTATCTATGAGCTGCATGCTCCCTGACTGCCCTAAACCCCAGCATGCAACTTCGGAGAACTGCCCTGAGAGCTATGTCCCAATGACCTAGGTAGTTTCATTGCAACTTTAGCTCCTAAAACAAAAAGTATTAACTGCACATTCCAGAAGGTCTCTCTCATGGTTAAGATCTCTAGATCCTAGGATCTGAGATCCAAACTGACCACTGAAGAAGAGGATATGAAAAATCTGCCATAGAGGGGAGGAGGCTGACTGCCAGAGATAGAAGATGCAAAAGACAAAAGGATGCACTCCAAGGCAGGTGGGGTTGGTAAAGTAAAACAACAACAGTGGCAATTCCCAAGGCAGGGCAAGCTCAGTATTGTGCATTTTTCTACAGAGTAAAGTGCCTTTGCATGATGAATGGGTCCAGGGGAGTCGGCTCACTTCCTGTCTGTGAAGCAGCAGGCTGAGTCACCACGACAGCCTGCTAATTAAAATGACCTCCTGGAAATGAGGATTAGGAGATAGGGAGAGGAAGGGAGGCTCCGGGGAGATAGGGCCTTTAGCACAAAGCTTCAGTTTAGCATTCTTTTGCTTTGGATTGAAGATTTTCAAAGTATGTTAAAAATTGAGAGCAAAGCTTATTCTCCCTTTGCTTATTGCTTTTCAGAAATGATTAAAAAAAAAAAAAAACCCATATGTTAGTTGGCTACAAATGTTGTGTTGTATATACAGCTTCTCCCCTGGGTTCTTGTTGCCCAAAGGAACACAAATAAAGTGCTTCCTGCAGCTCCTCTGTTCCTCTGAGTATTCTTGGCACCTTTCCCTCTAGGTCTCTCTCTCCCTCAAGAACCAGCCAGTTGACCCAATTTGATGTAACCCTCACTTTGGGACTCTGTCATCAAGGTAAGGAAGGGCAGTCAAGGCTTGACTTTCCAGCCGTTCCTGTGGCAGAATCCTGGGGAGTTTATTTGACTGCAGCCAGCTCAATGCAAATCAACACTGTGGCAGGCCTTACAGAAACAAGAGCGTCTCTTGAGATGGCATAAAGAGAGGCAGATTGCATACAGTCTGAGATAATGGACCAGATCTATTTTTCCCTGCCCAAATCGCTTTCATAAGGTGACCATACTTAGACCCCAATTTTTTTTTTTGGTGCTTAGGTAGTTCATTTTATAGATTTATACTGCATATTAAATTATGGCATAGCTTCCCAGGTGGTGCTGGTAGTAAAGAACCCACCTGCCAATGCAAGAGACATAAGAGACGCAAGTTCAATCCCTGGGTCAGGAAGATCCCCTGGAGGAGGGCATAGCCAACTATTCCAGAATTCTTGGCTGGAGAATCCCCATGGACAGAGGAGCCTGGGGGTGGGGGTGGGGGGTGCTACAGTCCATAGGGTCACACAGAATCAGACACAACTGAAGCGACTGAGCATACACTCACACGTGTACTTTTCCAATTTACATTTTACTAGAAGTAAACTGACCAGATACCCATTTTACCAAATCTTCATTGACAGAAAAAAATAGCTATTTTCATCAACTTTTTATCAATAAGATATTTTCAGTTATGAAAATATAACTGCACTTCTGAAAAGCTGCATTGATTAATTGGACCATAGGTCTTAAAAGCTCAGGTATGCTAGTGGTTTAAAAGAAAATTTTGGAGTCAGGCAACTCTGGATTCTAATTCTGCATTCAAACCTTTATTCTGTCTCTTAATATCTGTGTGATCTTGGGTAAGTTATTTAATCTCTCTGAATCTTAATTCCTATAACATGGTGATAGTAATGTCTACCTCATTACAGTAGGTATGTGGGTTTAATGAGATTTTATGGGGGATATTGGGGTTTCTCTGGTAGCTCAGTTGGTAAAAAATCTGCCTGAAATGAAGGAGATCCCAATTCAGCTCCCAGGTTGGGAAGATCCCCTGGAGGAGGGCATGGCAACCCACTCCAGTATTCTTGCCTGGAGAATCCCCATGGACAGAGGAGCCTGGCAGGCTACTGTCCATGGTTGCAAAGAGTAAGACACGACTGAGCAACTAGGCACAGCACAGCACATGGGGCATATCAGCAAATCATTCAATCAATGATAGCTGCTAGTTGGATGTGACCGGGATGATAAGGTGTCTGCAAAGCACTTCCCATTGGAAATGGATAAGGAAACAGGAGCTGTTTATCCATGAGATGAAAAATAAGAGGGAGTAGGGTTAAGGAAAGCAAGATCACAATATCTAAAAAGTTGAAAAAGTATCTTGGATATTCTTTTTGTCAGAAAAAAAGCAAACTTGTTCTGTGTTGCCAAAGGGTAAGAACCAAATCCAGGGAAGTAGTCTCAATAAGACAAATTTCAGTTCAAAAGTGAGGAGAACCTTCTAGTGAATAGAGTTGTCAACCACTGGATGAGGTCCCTGAGAGACACAGAGTTCCCCATCACTAGAGGCATGCAAGCAGAATATGAATGAACAACTGTCATGGAGGAATGAGAGGGATTTTCTTCCTTTAAGTCACGCTGAATTACTTCCTATTCTATAACTGTGGGGAGAATGATGTAAGATGGGGGTTACATTTCTAATGTCAGACCATGGAGTTTACAGTATAATAAGTATCACTTAACCCTAAACAATGATAGTCAACGTCTGAATTACAGAATACGGGCCCTGCTGACAGTTAGTAATCCTTAGGAGGGAAAAATACATGACCATAAGACTGTGTAGGACCTGTTTGCAAAATGGCTTTCTGCTTCTCCACAGAAGTAGAGCAGGGAGGCTCAGTCTAAGGGACCAAGGGTTGCCAGTGCACCTCTTTGTGGCCTTAGCCTGCTCAGAAACTCCCTAGCTTTCTTGGACCAGGTTATACCTACCGTCTCAGGTTAAGAGGGTAAGAGTTTCAGCACTGAGGTTGAGGACAGCACCAACACAGAAAGACAGCTAGTGAACCACCCAGAAGCTACCAGCTCACTCAGCCCCAGCAGGGGGCGCTCTAGCCTCTCTTGTCTGCCCACTTCCTTCTCAGGACAGAGCCACAGTGTGTAGAACCAGCTACCAAACTAGCGTACCGAGGAGAGGGAGAAAACAGGGCAGCAAGGCAGGGAGGAGAGCGGAGAGAACCCTGGGCCTCTGCCTGACTTTCATACAAATCTCCACACACAGTGCCGGGTTTGCTCTGTATTAGTTCACAGGCCCAGAGGTCAGTCTGTTTACCTTCAGAAGCTGTGGCAGACAAGCCAGAGGGCGCCGGGATTCTTTGTGCTGAGGTCCAGAGCAGAGGCTGAGTCACCTGCTTCTGGTGATATTTGCTTTATTGCAGCAGCAGCAGTAGCAGGGGGCTTTCAGCTGGGAGCTTTCCCCATTGCCTCTGCATGGGGTGGGGAGGGTACAGGATGAGTTTGCATCCTTTAACTGTAATTCAATGACTCACTGGAGACCTGCCTAAGAGGACCCAGCTCCGCATTTTTGTAAGTAGTAAGTGCAGTGCCAGGCTTGGAAGTCTGGAGTGATTAACATTTGTGGAGCATCAGTTCATACACCCACCAGATATTTATTGAACATTTACTGTGTGCCAGGCATTGTGCCAGATGCTTTTGCATACATTGCCCCATTGGATACTCCCAACAGCCCCTAGAGGTAAGTATCATTTTCTCATTTCCCAGGTGAGAAAATTAAGAACCCCTAAAAGTAAAATACTCTCTTTAAAATTCATATAGCTAGTGACAAAGTGAAAGGGAAGTCGCTCAGTCGTGTCCGACTCTTTGCGACCCTATGGACTGTAGCCTACCAGGCTCCTCCATCCATGGAATTCTCCAGGCAAGAATACTGGAGCGGGTTGCCATTTCCTTCTCCAGGGGATCTTCCCGACCCAGGGATCAAACTCAGGTCTCCCACATTGCAGGCGGACGCTTTATCCTCTGAGCCACCAAGGAAGCTAGTGAGAACCTGAATTCAATCCCAGTTCCCTTCCTACTACTCTGCACAGGAACTTCTCCATTAATTTCCAGGTAAAATCAGATCAAAACAAGAAAACAGGTGAAAGCAGATTAACAAATAAATCATGGCCTCACTGAGAGGTTGGAGTGGATGGGAGAGAGGAATGGAGCGTGGAAGTTTCCAGGCTGGGTGTATATGTGAGGATTTCAGGAAATTTTTAGCACCTACTGCTAGAACCCTGCCTTCTTCCCATCTCTCCTTCCCACACACCTGTATGAGTCCTTGCTGGGCACTCCAACAGGGTAGGGTGTCGTTTATCACTTGACACACAGAAGCTTCTAGGTCTTCCAGATTTCCTGGAAGCTCATCAAGGTCCAGGGCCCTTCCAGGCATCCTCTGGGTTACTGACCCCAGGCAGATAATCTAGTTCAAGTTCTGTATCACCCCCTTCCTCTGGAGTGTGTAAGCTGAGCCCACTGTGTCCTCAATCATTATTCAGAAATTTCCTGAATCCCACCTCCTAAGCAATTTAAGGACACTGAGATTAGAAGTTCTTTCCCTTGTGGCTCAGCTCAGCCAATGGGGCACCAGGGTAGACAGAATAGGGGAGATATTATAACATAATATGGACAGCCTTGGTTGAAAAAGTCAGATAGACTGAAATGTGAATCCTAGTTCTTCCATTGACTAGCTGAATGGCTTTGGGCAAATAATTTAACCTCTTTAAGTTCCAGGATCCATGTTTGTAAAACAGAAATTGTAATACCTACATCCCAGTTATTGGGAGGATTAAATATAATAACATCTGTGTACAACACAGCACCTCTAGTTAACATTGTAGGAGGTAGTTAATTTGTTAGGAGGGTAGCTCTCACATTCAGTTCAGTTCAGTTCAGTTCAGTCATTCAGTCATGTCTGACTCTATGACTTCATAGACTGCAGCATGTCAGGCTTCCCTGTCCATCACCAACTCCTAGAGCTTGCTCAAACTCACGTCCATTGAGTCGGTGATGCCATCCAACCATCTCATCCTCTGTTGCCCCCTTCTCCTCCTGCCTTCAGTCTTTCCCAACATCAGGGCCTTTTCTAATGAGTCAGCTCTTCCAAACAGGTGGCCAAAGTATTTGAGCTTCAGCATCAGTCCTTCCAAAGAATACTCAGGATTGATTTCCTTTGGAATTGACTGGTTTGATCTCCTTGCAGTCCAAGGGACTCTCAAGAGTCTTCTACAACACCACAGTTCAAAAGCATCAGTTCTTCAGCACTCAGCTTTCTTTATGGTCCAACTCTCCCATCCATACATGACTACTGGAAAAACCATAGTTTTGACTAGATGGACCATTGTCAGTAAAGTAACGTCTCTGCTTTTTAATATGCTGTCTAGATTGGTCATAGCTTTTCTTCCAAGGAGCAAGCGTCTTTTAATTTCATGGCTGCAGTCACCACCTGCAGTGATTTTGGAGGCCAAGGAAATAGTTTCTCCCTGTTTCCATTGCTTCCCCATCTATTTGCTGTGAAGTAATGGGACCAGATGCCATGATCTTCATTTTTTCAATGTTGCATTTTAAGCCAGTTTTTTCAGTCTCCTCCTTCACTTTCATCAAGAGATTCTTGTGTTCCTCTTCACTTTCTGCCATAAGGGTGATCTCATGTTAAGTTTTCCTATAACAACAGCAACAAAACAAACAAAAGACCCAAAAAAAAGGCACATGAAATGTTTGGAGGTGATGGATGTGCCTGTTACCTTGACTGTGATGATGGACTCAGAAGTTTCTGACTTATGTCCAAACTTATCAAATAGTAAACATTAAATATATATAGGTCTTTGTATATCAATTATAACTCAATAAAACTGTCTTCAAAATACAGTAACACCTAAAAAATACTTGGCATAATGTAGAACTTTCTCCCCAACCCACCACCTTTAACTTGTTAGGATCAGAAACCCCTTTCCTTGAAGCCAAAGCTTTTCTTACTTCCAAATGAGGTGCAGACAGAAGTACAAACCCTCCCTGAAGAAAGGAATGAGAAAAGTACCTGGAAGAAAAACAGTCACACTGACAGATCAATGTATTTGTAAGTTGGGGCTCAGAGCAAGTAGGAAAACAGGGCTAGACACAATGTTCTCCCAGACTGACTTGAGGCAGAACTGACAAGACTAAAATGTGAGGGTGGGGGGTATAGGTTCTGCAAGATACCATGTTTTATTAAAATACCTAACAAATCTTAGCAGTATTTATAAGAACCTCTTTCTATGCTATTTTTGATTGGTGTACAGTGTCCCTGATAGCTCAGTTGGTAAAGAATCCACCTGCAACACAGGAGACCCCAGTTTGATTCCTGGGTTGGGAAGATCCCCTGGAGAAGGAATAGGCTACCTACTCGAGTATACTTGGTCTTCCCTTGTGGCTCAGCTGGTAAAGAATCCACCTGCAATGCGGGAGACCTGTGTTCAATCCCTGGATTGGGAAGATCTCCTGGAGAAGGAAAAGGCTACCCACTCCAGTATTCTGGCCTGGAGAATTCCATGGACTACAGTCTGTGGAGCTGCAAAGAGTTGGACCCAACTGAGCGACTTTCACTTTCACTTTCTTTCACAGTGTCTCCTGGGTGTTCTCTGTGAAGTTATAGCAATACGCTCTGCCAGCTGAAACTCAGGACTTCCCTGAAGCACACTCACCTCTATTAACTCTACCTGCTCTCATCAAACTCAGTGTGCATGCTGGACAGGGCTTATTTTTCCCCATTTTGCAGGAAGAAGAAACTGGTATCTGTGTAATTAAGGCCCTTGCCCATAGTCCACAGCTCATAAGTAATTCGTACAGAAATTGGGTACACACTCAGCTCAGCCAGGTCCCACTGCCTCTCTGCTCAACCCCAAACCTCAGCACTAAGCCTGACCGATTCAGAAAGTCCTTTCTATGACACTTGTTTTAATTCCTTCATGTTTAAAATTCACTTTCCCCCCAAGACCTCAAGTTTATTTTTGGCCCCATCTCAGTCTTGAAGCCAGATCTGCTTCTCACCTTGGCACCAGCTGTCTTGGTTAGTGTCCTGTTTTCCTGCCTGGAAACTTTGCCATTGTCTTAACTCCCTTCCCTTCTTCCCCCTACAAAGCCAACCAGTCATCAAGGCTCATTGCTTCTGCCTCCATGATGCATCTGCCTTCCAGCAGTATGATGGAGTGACTTAGGAGTCAGACAGTCCTGAGTTTTTCCTGTCAACCTCACTCCTTGCTATTTTTGTCTTGTGAATCATTTAAAGCAGAGTTTACTTACCCTGTCTTTAACATGGGAGGTAATACTTATTGGCAGGATTGTCATCCATTTTTCTTCCTCTCCCTTTTCCATGCTCTTCCTTCTCTTTACTCCACCACCGTGTCCTGCCTGGGTTGCTGGAACACTCAGTCCCTTGTTGACCTCCCCACCTTCTGATACTGTCCTGATAATCAATTCTCACTCTTTCAAAAGGAGCATCCACAATCTCTATGAAACATAACCACATGTTTATGGCAACTCTTTCCAAGCAATTATCCAAGCCAAGAGCTTGGATATCATCCCATTTCTATGTCTTTCTCACCTCCCTGCTGCTCAGGTGCCACATCCTGCTGGTTCTTCCTGCTTGGTGTCTCTCATATCTGTCTAGCTGCACCAAGTCTTTGTTGCAGCAGGCAGGATCTTTAGTTGCAGCATGTGGGATCCAGTTCTCCAACTAGGAATTGGACCTGGGCCCCCTGCATTGGGAGTGTGGAGTCTCGGACCGCCAGGGAAGTTCTTCCACTCTTCTTAACTAAAGTAAATCCTTCCCATCATTCAAGATTTATCCCACCCCCATGACATCTTTCCCAATCACAGAATTGTAATGAATTTCTTCCTCTTCTTGGGTCTCCCAGCTGTTTGTTGATTTATCTATTTATCAATTACTTCACTGAGATAATAGTCACCTTCTTCATTATCATCTAATTTCTGAGAGCAGAGACTAGGTTTTATTCATCTCTATTCCTCTCATATCACCTAACACAGCTGTAGACATGTCAGAGGCACTCAGTTAATACAGCAGAATGAAAGAATGAATAAATCTTGAATTCAAAATCTCATCTGAACTTATTTTAATAACTGGATCCTAATTACAGATCTGTCTTCCTAAACATTCCACTGCTCAGATTTCATCCGTGACTTCCCTTACCTACAGAACTAAATTCCAGCTCCGTGTGAAAGGTGAAGTCTTGGATGGTCTTCAAGGCCCCACTCTCAAAACCTGTCTCAATGGAGGAGATGGATTTACTTCATCTCCAGTCTTTTCTTGAAGACCAAATTTATTTCTAGAGCCCAGGGCAGTTTGATCACTTCTCCTATAACAGTGAAAACAACTCCTGTTGCTGCTGCCGCCACTACCGCTGCGATCACCCCTGCTGCTGCTCTTCTGCCCTGGCCGAGCGCCTGCTCAGCTCCAGGGCCCTGTACTCCAGCTTGCTTTGTCTTATACGGTCTCACATAATCCTCACAACAACCCTGTGAAGCTGATGTTGTTCTCTGAGAAAGAAAAAGAAGCTTGGAGAGTCTAAGTAACCTGTCCAAAGTCACCCGGCTCCTAAGTGGAAGGGCCTGGCTGTCACCAGGTTCCAGTGCTCTGTTCTTTCCACTTTCCGCTCTTTATATGTTCGGTCCTGAGCCTGACAAAATGATACATATTTAATGCTGGTTATAAAAAGTCTCTGCCCCAGGGAGCTCGCTGCTTCATCTTTGTTCCTGTGCACGACCTCATTTTGCCTCATTCCCCTGAGCCTGGCTCTAGGCATTTTCTCTGCAGCCGGATGTCGGTGCCCACACGTCCTCCACGCCTGCGTCTCTGCCTTTGAAATGACTGCTGAGAAATGACTGTCTTACAGGCAGAGCCGGTGCTCCCCTCAGAGCTCTAACGGGCAGAGCTGGTGCTACCCTCAGAGTTCTAAGGACAAGAGAGAGATTTTGCCAGGCCATCAGGATAGAGCAATGCAGAGGAGGCCTCTATTAACCCACCCCTCACCCTACCTTTGCATTAAAAAGCAGATTTCCTCTTCCTTCACCCCAAACCAGTTCCTGCCCCCAGGATTCAAATGATAAAGCAAGAAGGATTATAAAATGTAGCCACTGGGATGGATTCTGCTTCCAGCTCTGATGCTGCCTGGATGGGTGACAATTTAAAAAAAAAAAAAAAAAAAAGCCTCTTTCCCTGTCTGGAGTTATCCCAGAGCTTCAGCTGGTTTCTGGTTCTTACTCTTTGAAACAGGTACATAATCCCCAACCAATCAAACCCTCAAGAGTATTGTGAGGGTCCAGAGACAGAATGATTAGGAAAGTACAGTATTTAGACAAGTCTCTCCCAGTGTTTTTTCCTCTCCTTCTGAGACCTCATAAATGTCCCCTACTTGGTCCGTTCCTTGCCTTTGACATGGATTGTCCTGTCATTAATTCATCCAACAAAACTTATTAAACATCTGTGTTTGCCAACCACTTCTCATTCCTTTCTGCTGACCTGATTTCTACCTGTCTTTCAGGACCCCTCCTCGAGGAAGTCTTCCCTCACCTCCCAGCCCTCAGGGGTAACTCCTCTACTGAGCTTCTTAAGAATGATTGTCTGAACCTTTCATTTGGCCCTTATCAGAGGCTTTGGCATTTCATTTCTGTGTATTAGCTCTATCCTCCACACTCTATTTTATTTGTTCTGGGGGTGAGATGATTAGAGATGGAAAAACTGGCTTACTCATTGCTCAGGTCCCAGAACAAGGCCCAGCAGAGAGTAAACACTCACTGAGAATTGGCAGGTATGGCTGCTGCTGCTGCTGATGATGATGATGACAATGATGAGCATGGAGATGAGATGCCTGCTCTGAACACAATGTTTCTGTGAAGCTAATGCCGCTCTGTTTCTCCATCTCTCCCTCCCTCCAGAAGTTCATAAATAAGGGTAGCCCCTTAAAATTCTGGGCAAAGTAGAGCAAACTTGGCTTACAGGTCCGTATAGAAAGCTGTCAAGCTTTAAAGCTAAGAGAATTCATGACAGGGAGAAAAAGAATGGAGAGGGATGGGGAGAGGCTGAGAGAGATGGAAAAAAAGTCACTGTGATGGATATAAAATGTGTGTGTACTGGTATACTTGCATTGTGTGTGAGACTTTTATGAGTAATCTCTATATTTGGGTGTGAAAATGCATGAGTTTGTGTAGTTGTAAATGTGTGTGTGTGTGCATTACTGAGTATTAGATTATAGATCATTGTCAGTTGTAAGCACATTTTTATATCACCTCCCAGTCTGAGGCCTGGGTTAAGTTTCTGTTTGAAATTCTCTCTAATCTCTTGACATTTCATCCGTACTAATGGGTCACCCCCTTCACCCAGCCTCCCTGAGACTGTGCCCAGAGGATGTCAGGGTCACCCCTCCTCCTTCCCAATCCCGGGTAAGGCTGATAGGGATTCCAACCAGATCGGCCCCTTGGGGTAGGAAGCGCACCAAGAACCCCTTTCCCTCACGCGGTCAGCAGGTGACCTCGTGTTGACAGCTCTTTCCTGCATGTTGGCCTTCTCTGTGCTCCCGCCTGGTTTTCCCTCTTTCTCCTTCTTCAGGCCAGCCTCGGCTGAAGCTTGGAAACACAACTGTGCTGTTGTGTTGAGAATGGAGAGACTGCTCTCCTTAACACCTCAATACCCATTCAAGCTGCTCCTGGAGAAATGAATGGTTCAGAGCCATGATTCCAGAGGGTTCTCTTCTGTTCAATCTCAGAGGCACTTGCTCAGGGCCTGCTATAAACCAGGCTGAGTCCTGGGCGGTGTTTGGAAGTGGAGAGTGCTGTGAATAAACGCAGAGCAAAGCAGCTCCGTGGGCCCTGAGACTTTGACTTTGCTGAAATGCAAATACGTGGGATCGGGATTTTCAAATGTTAAGCCTTGTTCGTTGTGCATGCCTGAATTCATTCTTTAGCATGTTTAGAACCCATTCATTCATTCATTCATCCTCAAGGAGGCCATGTGGTTATTAGAAAAAGTGCCAAGTCAGAAGGCTGGATTTAAGCCTGATTCAGCTGCTGTTGTCCTCCCTCTGAACCTCAATCTCCCCTGCAGAATGGAATTAAGAATGAGTGTTCTGCTTGATCCATGGGATTACTTAAGGAACTTCAGGGGAAATGGACCCAGTGGGGAAAAGGAACTAACATTCTCCACATGCATCCATTCTACAGCCACACAAGGGGATGGGGTGAGGGCAAGGGATGGGGACCTCAAAATGATCCATTGGAAAGAGCCTGAACTGGAAGCAAAAATATCCAGAATCAAATCCCAGTCTACCAGCATTCATGCAACGTTAGAAAAGTCAGTCTCCCTCTCCCAACCTCAGCTCGCACATCTATAAAATGAGCCTGTTGAAGTAGGTGATCGCTAAAGGCTCCTACAATTCTGCCACTTGGAGAGTTCTAGGACCCCTCCAACCCAATTGCCCACCCTTGAAAGAGGATCTCATGTCAACCTTGAAAATCATGTCAGGTTTCTAGAACAATGCTTGGGCAAGAGGTATAGGTAGTAAAAATCCATACTTAGCTCAGCAACACTGGTGGTGATGCAGGCCTCCCAAAGATTCTTTCTGTCCTCAGACCTGGTGCTGAACCAGAGGCCTCCGGAGAGATGAGGCCAGTGGGTGACTCGGCGAACCTTGCCTACAGAAGGTGCAATGCTGCGGACCTAATTAACATCACCGTGTAACAGACACCGTGGAGAATTTTGAGCTGCCAGAGAGAATAAATAAAGCAATGTTTTATCTTAAGTGTTGGTTAATGGTGAGTAGCAAATGGACTTGTGCTTTATTTACTGCACTTCACTGCACAGCCCTGCTAGGGCCGCCATAGACCCTGTGAGAAGGCCCACCCAGATTTCAAGAGCATGCATTGTAAATTGCTTGCCAAGCAACTGGAGAAGTGGGACCCTTATGGGATGCTGTGATAGACTCATGTAGAGAGGGGCACACAGGACAATGGACTCTGGTATCTGACTGACCCAGCTGAGATCTAGCTCTGCCACTGTATGACCTTGAGCCACCTCTATGAACCACAGGGTCTTCACTTACAAAATGGGATTAATTAGTGCCTAGGTCAGAAGAGATTTGTGAAAATTAAATGACATGATATAAATAAAGTCCCTAGCAAATAGAAGTGTTCCTTCAAGGGTAACTATTATTATTAGTCACATCCACATTACTCCTAGGCTCAGTATTTCCAAGATAATCAGTCATGCCAACAGGGTGGAACTGGACTTTCATCACAAATGGATACTGAGGTGACAGGGTCTTCTTTCATCAAGGCAGGTGGTCGTTCATCCACCTCCTTCCTTCATCAAAGAGGGGGTCATTCATCCACCTCCAGCATCCTTCTCTCCTCTCATTATACCATCAAACTTCCTTCCTATCTTTCTCTCTCTCCCTCTTTCTTTTATCTTCCCTCCATCCCTCCCTTCTTTCTTTCCTTCCTTCCTTTCACTCATAATGCCTGCCATGATATCTTTGTTTGGGTTCTTTCAAAAGCAGAGACTGGAACAAGAAACTGAGAGCAAGCAGCTTAACCTCCAAGTGATACCTGGAAGCAGAGATAAGGGAGAGGCAAAAGTGACACAGGACAGGGAGAAAACCCAGTAAATGGTGTGTTAATGAGCTAATTATCACTGAGGGGAAAGGGCCTCAATCCCTCCAGAAGCTTTCTTGGAACTGGCGCAAAAACACTCCCCAGGAGACAGGGAGACAGCTGAGGGTTGCCTCCTTGGGTATAAATTCCCCTTCACTTCCTGTCTTGCTCTTCAAGGCTGATCCCTGACACAGCCCCAGCCCAGTTCCAAAAGCCTAGAACTGTCCACCATAGCTGTGCTGAAATCAGAGGAGTTGAGGAGTGGCAAGGCAGGCAGCAAAAAAAGCACCTGCTAGACATGGGCACAGGAGGCTCAGGTGAGGCAGGAATGCCTTGTCTTTGCTATCCCACGACTGGTAAGTTTGGGGGGGACAGTGTCTGAGTCAGCTCTTTATTCCAAGAATCTAGCAAGTGATCACATAGCATTGCATATCCAGTGGTTATATGCTGAGTGAAAGGCTGGAAAGATGGATGGATAGATGGTCTTTCTACTTCTTAAGAATAATTTCTACCTACAATGTGGGAAGTAAATGGAGTTTGGGGGAAGTTGGATGTATAGGGATGATCAACATGGGGCATGGACAGATAGGTCAAGGAGTCCTCAGAAGAAATGAACCTACAGCTGGGTCAAGCAAGCTGCATCAAATGTGCTATTGATGCTGGGCCTGTTGACAAAGTTGCCTCAACTTGATACTCCAGCTTGGAATTCACACCACTAAAGGTAGCCAGAAGAGTGACTGAAATAAAATTATGAAGAATCATCTCAGGGCAGGATCAAAGGAGGGAGAGACTTGGCAGGCAGAGGGGCAGCAGCCTGAAGCTTGGGCTCAAAGAACCTCAGCTTCAGACACTCCTTAAGCCTTTGCACAGCCCTGCTCATGATTGTCTACCCTGATATTGCATGAAAGCTGAATTTTCTTTTATTTATTTATTTATTTATTTTGAATTTTCTTTTAATAATTAATGCATTTGACCAGGAAAAAGGAAAATAAAAACAACATGTTTGTTATACATTTTGAAGATATCTTTATTTTTTTTTTTTTTTAGTTTTTTTTTTTTTTTTCCAGTGGGTTTTGTCATACATTGATATGAATCAGCCATGGATTTACATGTATTCCCAATCCCGATCCCCCCTCCCACCTCCCTCTCCACCCGATTCCTCTGGGTCTTCCCAGCGCACCAGGCCGGAGTACTTGTCTCATGCATCCTGCTGGAGAGGGTGTGGAGAAAAGGGAACCCTCTTACACTGTTGGTGGGAATGCAAACTAGTACAGCCGCTATGGAAAACAGTGTGGAGATTTCTTAAAAAACTGGAAATAGAACTGCCATATGACCCAGCAATCCCACTTCTGGGCATACACACTGAGGAAACCAGATCTGAAAGAGACACGTGCACCCCAATGTTCATTGCAGCACTATTTATTTATTTTTTAAATTTTATTTATTGATTTATTTTTTGGCTGGGCTGGGTCTTCGTTGCTACATGGGCTTTTCTCTAGTTGTGCCAAGCACTAGCGGGGGCTACTCTATAGTTGCAGTGCTCAGGCTTCTCACTGTAGTAGCTTCTCCTGTTTCAGAGCACAGACTCTTGGGCACTTGGGCTTCAGTAGTTGCGGCTCCCAGATTCTAGAGCGCAGGCTCAATAGTTGTGGCACATGGGCCCAGCTGCTCCACTGCATGTGGCATCTTCCCAGATCAGGGATCGAACCCATGTCTCCTGCATTTGCAGGTGGATTCTTCACCACTGAGCCACCAAGGAAACCCTTTATATTTTATTATAGTTGAAATCTTAATCAATTTCTGTAAGTAATGTTTCCCTTTTTATGATTAAAAACATAAGACATTTGACATTTTAAAAATAGGAAAAAGCATAAAAAAAATAACTTACCATCATCCAAAGATAACTCTATGTATTTTAAGTATATTTTAACAACTTTTCATAATTTCATATTAATAGTTTTAGACATTTCCCCCCACTGAGCTCCCCTGCTAGATGTGTAGTTTGTCCGTGTTCATGTACAGTTCTCCATGTCATCAGATATTCATTGAAAATAATTTTTACTGATTATGTGATATTCTATCATACTGTTATTGTTCAGTCACTAAGTCATGTCTGAGTCTTTGTGACCCCATGGCTGCAGCACTCCAGGCCTCCCTGTCCCTCACTATCTCCTGGGGAGCCTCCCAAGTTCATGTCCATTCTATCATACAGATAAACCTAATATATTTACCCATTCCTTCTTGTTAGACATTTAGGTTATTTCCCATTTTTTTTTTTTGATGTTAAAATTTTGCTGTTATGAACAGAAACATACAAAACCCTTCATTTGCAATGTGTCCTTTAAACTTCCCTACAGACCTTTGAGGTTAGTACTATATAAATTCCTTCTTTTACAGATTAGGAAACTGAGGATCTGAGCAGAGTTAAATGACTTTTCAAAGGTCACTTAGTTCAGGTTATCCCCAAACAGGCCCTGGAGTAAGGACCCAAGTACAAGGGATTTATGTAAGAAGGGGTCTCAAGAAAAAACAGTAAGGAAATGGAAAAATGGGATGATGAGAGTAGGCAGCCAATGAAATGTTCATTAGCAAGCCAGCTGCCACTGCAGATAACCAGAACCTACTTCCTGGGGAAGCTTGGGGAGACAGTGTACTCACATCTTAGGATGATCATGCTCCTGGGATGAGAGAGACGGGTATTTTTCACCAACTCCAGTCAGCTGCTCACAATGAGCCTAAATTCCCTGTCATTTCTAGACCGCTGTGGTCGGGGCCAAAGCAGTCTCGAGTGGCCATATAAATGCAGCTGCTGGCAGTCAGAAGCTGGGCAGTGTTCCAAATGATGGGGGCAAGGGGGCAAGAGTGGGTGCTGGCCGGGGCCACTATGGTCAGTCACATAGCTAGCTTCAGAGCTGGGATTTGAACACAGATGTACCTGAGTCCAGAGCCCACAATTTTAATGACCTGACTGCAGATTCACAGAAACTCTCTGTGACCTTGGGCAAGTTACTTCATCTCTCTGAGATCCAGGATCTGATGGGGGTAATAATGCTGTCTGCCACGTCTGACTCAGAGCTTTGTCAGGAGATGACAGCATGGATATGTCAGCGTTTTGCTTATCAGCAAGGCCAAGGTTGGTTCAACATTACTGATCATTCCCATTAGGGGGGTAGGAATCACTTCAGGCAGACATTCAGTGCTCTCCTGATGATAGCTAATTAAAGGAAATTAATAGAAGATGGGCTGGTTCCCTGAGATTATTAGCTGAGTAGTTTTCTAGATTCATTACATAGAATCCAATGTACACACAGCTTATTGAAATACAGTGTAAGTCCTTGATGAACTTCGGAGCATTCCATTTTTCTGGCAAGAGGGAGATGAATACACAATTGCTTATCTCTATGCACTGACAATCTCCAGGTCTGGATTCTCCCAGGAGGGAGTTTAATTGCTCTGTAAGCTTCAAATTCAAGGGCTCCTCAATGCTAAGTTCCTGACGAGCTGCATTAAATTAAAAATGACAAAGATGCCAGTTGACATATTTATTAAATATGTCGATTCTAAAGGGGCCGATGTGGGCTGCTCATACCAAGGAGGTTATCAATAGGAAGTCAATATTTCTGCAGCCCTCCCCCCAACCGAAGTTCACATTTAAGGGTAAGGTTAAGACACACTGGAGATTGAACCCTGGTCTTGCTGACTTCAAAATCCTTGTTTATCCTCTAAAACCTGGCCTCCACTGTATTCTCTCCTGTCAAAGACATTTACCACTTTACCAACCACTCCAAAGCAAATGTGAATTAGTTGTACAGAACAATTCCTATGTGACAGTTATCTTCACCAAGACTCCTACACCCGGGCCCCACCCCAGTCCAGGTCTGTGTAAGCATTTGTCTAGATTGTTTTGGTAATGTGGAACATGAGTTAACATTTCAAATCTTTGGGTTTGAAAAAATACGATGTTTACTTACTTCCAGGCACTATGACTGTAATTCAAGTAACTTTCATCAGGTGAGGAATGGTTCCAATGCTTCCAACATCTACTACTACTAATGCCAGGAGATTTACATGTATTCTTAATGCTCCTGATAACCCTGAGAGGAAAGTACACAGTCCCCACTTTGTAGATGAGGAGCTGGAGGCACGAAGAGTGACATAACCAGGGCCACTTCACTAGTGAGTGGTGGAGGAAGGGTTCACACACACTTAAGTCTGGCTTCAAAGCCCAAGCACTTTGACAAAATGATACCATCCCCAACCATCTAGATGTTCCCCAGCCTCAAAATGCAGCTTTCAAACCCTTGAATTCTGTCAGTAACTCCAGATCCTCATCTCTAGCCTAACACCATCCCAGAATGTATACTTGAAAACTTTGCCACAAAAACACTCCAGGCCAGGATGGTTTTGTTGATGAATTCTATCAAACATTAAGGGAAGAAATAATACCAATTCTCTACCAACTCTTCCAGAAGACAGAAGGGGAGGCAATATTCCCCACTGTATAAATTCAATTTCTTTAATAGGTATAGAACTATCTGAGGGGGATACCTGTAAGCAGAAACTAGGGGAGAAGATAGCTAGTTTAATGTAATAACCCTAAATCCAAAAGAATATGGCATGTTTGAGAAACAGGATCAAGGCCAATAACCTGGAGCATAGAAGGCAGGTGGGGAGGACGTGCTGTGGGTCCACATCATGTGGGGTCATGGGTGCCAACCTAAGATGTGCAAGTTTCAACTGACCTATTTTTAAGTTTTTTTGACCTAAGCCTGATAGGAAACAAGAGGAGGGTTCTCGTTTGATCTTGATTGGTATTTACGAGGGTGTCTATCTTAAAATAACCCATTAAGTTATTCTTTGTTTTGTGCGATTTTCTATATTTACATTTTATTTTATGATAAAAAGGCTCTTTTCTTTTTAAATTAACTTTTATTGGCTCACAATTGATTTACAATGTTCTGTTAGTTTCTGTTGTACAGCAAAGTGAATCAGTTATATATATATATATCCCCTCTTTTAGATTCTTAACCCATATATGTCACTACTTAGTATTGAGGAGAGTTCCCTGTGCCCTACAGTAGATTCTTATTAATTATCTATTTTATTTTTTTATTTTTTTGTTTTTTTTTTAATTATCTATTTTATATATCGCACTGTGTATATGTCAATCCCAGTCTCCCAGTTTACCCCTCCCTCCTTTCCCTCTTGGTAACCATAAGTTTTGTTTTCTATATCTGTGATTCTATTTCTATTTGTAAATAAGTTAATTTGTTATCTTTATTTTAGATTCCACATTTAAGCAATATTACATAATATTTGTCTTTATCTGACTTCACTCAGTATGACAACCTCTAGGTCAATCCATGTCTCTGGGAATGGCATTATTTTGTTCTTTATTACGGCTGAGTAATATTTCATTGTGTAAATATGTCACATCTTCTTTATTTATTCATCCATTGATGGACATTTAGGTTGCTTTCATGCCTGATTATTGTAAATGGTGCTGCAATGAACATTTGGGTACATGATAATCCATTAACCTATTCTTTGCTTCATGTGATTTTATAAATATGCATTTTATTTTCTGATAAGAAGGTTTTTTAAGCCACTGTGAAGAAAGTGATTTGAGTGGGAGAAGATACTGATACACACATAACGAACAAAGGATTATATCCCAAACACAATACAGGACTCCTGAAAATGCATTACAAAATGATAATCACCAGTGTCAGGAAACAGCTGGAAAACTCATATTGGCAAATTTGTGGAAAGCCTTATAATTAGACAACTTACAAAGATGAGAGTGGCATGTAGGGATGTCACAAGAGTAGTCCTCCAAGTCTAAAAGGACGAGGAGAAGTAATGGTTCCTAGAACTCAGAAACAGAAAGAACTGTTGGAGAGAGCTGCCTGCCAGGAGCTGTGACGTTGGATCAAAGAATAGAGTCAGCCCCTAGTGACTCAGCAGAGAGATTGTTGTTGTTTAGTTGTTAAGTTGTGTCTGACTCTTTTGCAACCCCATGGACTATAGACCACGAAGCTCCTCGGTCTATGGAATTTCCCAGGCAAGAGTACTGGAATGGGTTGCCATTTCAGTTGCTTCCCCAGGGGATCTTCCCAACCCAAGGCTCAAATCCATGTCTCCTGCAATGGCAGGCAGATTCTTTACCACTGAACCACCAGGGAAGCCCAAGCAGAGAGAGAATTGAAGAACAAAATACCCATCCCTTTCTCTTCCCTTTTTTTCTTCCCTGTCTTCTTTCATCCCTCCTTTCCTCCATCTCTCCCTCCGATGCTCCTCAATGGTCCAGTGCTGAAGTCAGAGGATCAGGTTGCCCAGGGCTACAACTCATCAGGATCAGACTCCAAGGACATAGAGCAGAGTGAAGAAGTTGTGAATGTATCTGAAGAGGCAAGTGAAAGATGTCCAGCATCTCAGCCCAGTAGACAAATGGCCAAAAGACTTAAATGTATGTGTTAGTCACTCAGTCGTGTCTGACTCTTTGTGACCCCATAGACTGTAACCCACCAAGCTCCTCTGTCCTTGGAATTTTCCAGGCAAGAATACTGGAGAGGGTTGCCATGCCCTTCTCCAAGGTATCTTCCCCACCCAGAGACTGAACCTGGGTCTCGTGTTGCAGGCAGATTCTTTACCATCCTGAGCCACCAGGGAAGCCCTTAAACAGCAGTTCATAAAAAGGAATCCATATGGCCAAAATACATATGAAAAGGTGAATTTCCATTGAATCAGGGAAATGCCAATTAAGACCATATGAGATGACTCTAAACACACATATCAGATTAGCAAGAATTTAAAAGTCAGATGGTATCTAGTGCTGGCAAGGATATGGAGTAATGAGAACACTCTTCCACTGTTAAGTATGTCAATTGGTAGGACTCTGAAAAACAATTTGGCATGACCTAATACAGTCGAGGGAGAGGGCAATGGCACCCCACTCCAGTACTCTTGCCTGGAATATCCCATGGATGGAGGAGCCTGGTGAGCTGCAGTCCATGGGGTCGCTGAGTCAGACACGACTGAGCAACTTCACTTTCACTTTTCACTTTCATGCATTGAAGAAGGAAATGGCAACCCACTCCAGTGTTCTTGCCTGGAGAATCCCAGGGACGGGGGAGCCTGGTGGGCTGCCATCTGTGGGGTCGCACAGAGTCGGACACAACTGAAGCAACTTAGCAGCAGCAGCAATACAGTTGAGGATCCTCTTACATTGTGACCTAACAATTGTGCTCCTGGGTATCATGCCCTAGAGAAACTGATGCCAAAGTGCTACAGGAGGCATGCACAAGCAAGCTTATAGCAGCACTGTTTGCAATAGCCTCAAATTGGAAACATCCCACGTGGGGGCTTCCCTGGTGGCCCAGCTGGTAAAGCATCTGCCTGCAATGCAGGAGACCTGGGTTTGATCCCTGGATTGGGAAGATTCCCTGGAGAAGGGAATGGCTACCCACTCCAGTATTCTGGCCTGGAGAATTCCATGGATTGTATAGTCCATGGAATTGCAAAAGAGTCGGACACAACTGAACGACTTTCACATTCACCTGTAGAATGGATACCTGCAGTGTGGCAAAGTCACACAATGAAATGCTATTCAAAAATCATAATAGTGTCACTCACAAAATATGGATGAATCCTAATATCAAGACAAAAAAGTACATAGTGTGTGATCATGTTTACATAAAGTCACAAAACAGAGAAAACTAAATTAAATCATTTAGGCATGTACACTTAGATGGTAAAAGTATAAAACAAAGCAAGAAAGTCATTTCACAAAAGTCAGGATGGTGGTTACCTCTAAAGAGAGAATAATTTTGGAAGGAAGGCTCACAGGGGTAGGAGGTATTGAAGGCTAATCCTGAGAGGCTGGAAGTGTTCTATTTCTTTATCAGGAAGCATTACTCTTTATATTAAAAAATGAGATTTAAAAAGGGTAGTCACTAAAAGATTTCTGGAAAGCTCCATGGGCGTGGGCAAAGCTCCATGACAGTGAACTTTAGGATGGCCCCATTTTGTACCCTTCTTTTACTTGAAGCAGATGTTCAGTAAATATGTGTTAAATGAATGAATGTTTTCAGATAAGTCTTGCTTGGATAAGAACCACCTGTGCCTCCCTCCCCAGACAGTGATATGTAGAAGTCTGGGAGTAGTTCTTAGGTTTACCAGACCTGAGGAGCACTAGATTTGCAGACAGAGCTGAGAGTCCAGTCTGCTGGTGAATGGGTCTCTGAGCTAGATAGGGAACTGTAGTAAAATAAATCTTGTTATGCTTCGTACCCTTATCCCTGATGCTAAAGAATATTTCTGCTTGCTTCTGCTCATGTGTCAAGATTGATCATTTGATAGCAAAATACTGAACCTTCTTTATAGCAAGTATTGTCATACCACTGAGTCGATGAGGAGTATGGTAGACATGGTTTGTTTTTCTTTCATCCATTTTACTTGTCTTCAGCTGTGTAGCTGCTAGGCTAATAAATGAGATATATCTTTTACTTTTGAATGCAGAAGTGGGGCCTAATTAATCTAAAACAGGGTCAGCAAACTTTTTTTCTGAGAGAGCCAGTTAGTAAATATTATAGATTTTGCAGGCCATAAGATCTCTGTCCCAATTACCCAATTCTGCCAATGAAGTATGGAAGTAACTATAGACAATCCATATACAAATGAACATGGCTGTGTTCCAAAACAACTTTATTTGCAAAGGATGGATTGTGGGTGGAGCTGGTCTCTGGCCCATAGTTTTCTGACCCCTAGACTAGAACAGCTTTCATCAACCAGGTCCCTCTTTTCGGCTACCCAACACAGAAAATGACTTGAATGACTGTGCTCTCAGTTCTCTGGAAGATGGCAGAGACCCAGAGCAGTGGTTCTCAAAGTGTGTTCCTCAGTCAGTCCTGCAGCAGTGGTGTCATCTGAGAACTTGATGGAAAGGTAAAGTCTCGGGACCCGCTCCTGAATCAAAAACTCTTTGGGGGTAGGTGCTCAGCAGTCTTAGTCTGCATTTTTTCTATTTTTTTAATTGAAAATTAAAGAAATAATTTTAATTGAAAATTAAAAACTTTACAATGTTGTGTTGGTTTCTGCCATACATAGATAAAGAAAATGGGGGTACCTATACACAATGGAATATTACTTGGCCATAAAAAAGAACATGTTTGAGTTCGGTTCTAGTGAGGTGATGAACTTGGAGCCTGTTATACAGAGCAAAGTAAGTCAGAAAAACAAATACAGTTTGCGTTTTTAAAACGTCTTCCATGTGATTCCGATGCATTTTCAAACTTGCTCTAGAGTCATCAAGAAAAATTCTTCTCATTGCCACAGTGTAAATTCAGAAGTGTAACTAAGCAGTAAATAGAATTTCCCTAATCACAGGGATTGGTTTAAGAGTGATCCAATGTGGGAAAAATTTTCCAAAGATCTAGTGAGCAGCAGAGCAAGGGCACTAACCAATCAGAATAGGTGCAGACATGATGCCACAGTGGGGTTCTGAAGGCCCCCTCTTACACCTGGCACAGACCCTTTTCTTGCTAAATCAAGGCATCCACTGAAGGGTTGGGGGCCGAGGAGGAGCTGGAGAGACCACAGAAGGGGAGAGACCATTAATGGGGAAGCAGCTATCAGGGAAAGCAGCTGTTTACCAACTAAAGGGAAGCGTTTCACCATTTTAACAACGGGCACAGCTGTACCAGTGCACACCAGCGGCAAAGCTGCTCTGGTTCAATTGTCACCAGACTCAGTATTTTTCTCCAGTCATCGTAGAAACAACAGCCTGCCCCCTGCTGCATGTGGTAAGTATGTGGTCCATGAAGACACCAACTTACAGATGAAGCCAACATAAGGAATACACAGATGAGAGTATCAGAGAAACGATGTTGCATCCCTAAAGGAGCCACTCCAAACTCACCCTACTTCTAGATGTTCCATTTACTTGATCCAGCTTGAGGTGAATTCTGCAGCTTTTGCATCTGAAATCACAAGAAAAAATGAGGCCACAGAGAGGTATCAGAAGGAAAACATGTTTCTGAGAGCCTGACTGAACTGTTCTCCTTTCTCCCTGAAGATCTGGGCAATGCAGACCCTCCCTTCCTCACCAGAATGTCTGGTGGGGAACAGTACGGGCACCCTGCACCCCAGCTGCGTGTCGGGCGGCTGCAATGCTTGTTTACCAGTGAAATGCATCTGATCAGAGAGGCCAGTCTGACAAGTTCATTACATATCAATTTAATTAGCTGATTTACATTTAATTTACATTTCAATTAATGTCTTTAGCAACAAAACGCAGCCTTAATAGGGTAATTGCCTGTTAGGCAATATGTAAAAGAATAAATAGTCGCATTCTGAGGAAGAATTCCTATTTTCAATTTTTTATTACCATAAATAACTGAAATAATTATTGCTCTTAAGGGCCATGTCCTGATTTCCTTCTGGGCCTAATTACAAAGACTTAGTACCTCATTAAGCAAAATGGTTTTGGAGCCACAGAAAAACATTACTTGAATCGTGACTCATTAGTTTCGACAAAAGAGGGGGAGACTGTGATAGAACACATTTGGGGGGTTGGGGATTTGTCCCTTCTGGGCCACGGCATCCGGATGGCAGGTGTCCCTGTTGTGTATGCCTGTTGGGGTACTGGTCTGGGGGAATGCTCAAAGGGCCTCTTTCAAGTATTTCTGGAGGAGGCGCTCACCACCTCTTGAGGCAGACATTATAGAGGTCTAGATTTTAAAAGTTCTTAAATTAAAATCTGCTCCCTCCTTGATTCAATTATGGTAGGTGCCTGCCACGATGTTTTGCCAGGGGTATAATTATTATATAACCATAATTGTGTATTAAGAGAAACTGAGAGCACAGAATAGGCAAGAATAGAATTGGGCTGAGTACTATTGGAGGGATAGCAAATGGCTTGAGAAATGGGGAGAATGAGACTCCGTCCTCTGAGTTCAAGAGGAAAAACTGCCATATCACCAAGGGGAAGGGATACAGATTTGGGTCTGGAGTCAGACACCAGAGTCACAGTGCAAATGGTGCTGGCTTGTTCCTTGAAATGGACATTTCATCAGAAAGAGCAAGTACTATGAATTGAAAACTTCAGGGGCCAGAGTATGCAATTCCTTTTAGCAGCAGCTGCTGCTGCTAAGTCGCTTCAGTCGTGTCTGACTCTGTGCGACCCCATAGACTGCAGCCCACCAGGCTCCCCTGTCCCTGGGGTTCTCCAGGACCAGGGCAATCACTACTACGGACTCCACAGCTCGCCTGCCGTGCTTTTTATACTCCATTGGACTGTCTTCAACAGCGCTACCACGTAGCAGCAAGATGAACCACAGGACCGGAATACCTGGCCTCGTTCGGTCTCCCTTTGGCTTCAAACCCCAGTTTGAAGCTGACTCCTAGATAAATAAAAGGAAGACTCAGGAAAGAGATACTTAACTTTCAGGAAATAACGCATCTAAGGAGAGAGGGAAAGGATAATTTATTTAACTTTTTAAAAATGACCATATTTGCACCTTAGTATTTTGGAAACATTCATTCCTGTTATAGGACTACTAATCCTAGCTTTCCCCTCTCTCTCACTCAGGACTAGTTTATCCACCTCAGCCCTGCAGAAACTAGATGATAGGATTTATGTCCCTCATTCCACCTGCACTCACTCCTGAATCACATAACCAAGGTAAATATCTCCAAGCTGTCTTAACACATCTCGCCTCCCCCTGGCTGCTTTTTAGTTTACAGTTTTCAGATCCATTGATGCCTTAGTCATGCTTGCCTGTAAGTTATCAGATTTGTTAATAGCCTTTTTTTTTAATTTATTTTTTAATTGAAGGATAATTGCTTTACAGAATTTTGTTGTTTTCTGCCAAACATCTATTGATAGCCTTTTTAAGTTAGTCGCTCAGTTGTGTCTGACTCTTGCGATCCTAGGGACTGTAGCCCTCCAGGCTCCTCCGTCCCTGGAATTCTCCAGGAAAGAATACTAGAATGGGTTGCCATGCCCTTCTCCAGGGGATCTTCCCTACTCAGGGGTCCTAACCTGGGTCTCCTGCATTACGGCAGATTCTTTACCATCTGAGCCTCCAGAGAAGCTTCCCTGGTGGCCCAGACAGCCTTTTTAAAGCAGATGCCAAGATCTAAAGGCAAACTCCGGAATCTGTCACCACGGTGTGGGAGAGGCTAACAGAATGGCATCAACTCATCCCCACCAGCAGGGGGCGTCTAGAGCTACCTTGTTCTTCATGGTGTTTACTTGATAAGCTTACTGAAGCCAAGAGGCTTCTCTGATGGCTCCAGTGGCAAAGGATCCGACCGCAACGTGGAAGTAACAGGAGATGCAGGCTCGATCCCTGGGTCGGGAAGATCTGGAGGAGGGAGTGGTGGTGCTCTTGCCTGGATCCCAAAGAGCTGGACATGACGAAGCGACTAACACTCTAGCGCAGCGAGTTTCAGAGCTACCAGACCCAACACTTGTTTTTTATAATAGGTATTTGTAACATTTTCTTATCTATGTGAAATTCAGAGAAAATAGAACTTGAATACACATACAACTTTAAAAAATAGAAATGTTATTCTAATTGTACTATAAAGCAGAAACAAAAAAGAAGTAACATTAAATAGAATAAGATGTATTGCCATATACAAGTATTCTGGCACAACTACAAAAAAAGATATAATAAAGGAGTACATGCTTTCATGTCTTTATATAATTACCTGACCTACAAGTGCAAACTGACTCTGGCAGGTATATTGACTTGGTGATTGAAATATTACCATTGATTGAGAATGATGTGCTTTTGTAAACTTTTGGACAACTCTTGGTAGAGTTCTGAATAAAATATAGTTTTCTCTTGATTTAAAAGGAAGTTTCATTATTCCTGGAAAAACTGCTCTGTATTTAAATCATGCAAAAAAGGCTGTAATTTTATATGTGAAATGAAGTTAGGATATAAACTCTAGATATTTATAAATAGCTTTTTCATGTCTAAGAATGTGTGGAGAGATAGGATTGGGGATGCTGGACAATCCTCCAGTGTTGTCAGACTACCTGACACTTCTGAATATTTCCTAGTAAGTGCCAGGAGCACCCCCCAATTATTGTGACAGCCATTTTAAAAACATGACCCCCATATTTCTGAAACACATACAGGGTGATAGCATCTTCATGAAGAACTACTCATCAAGAGCAATGCAGATTGATACCTCAGTTTTCCTTCTTTCTGACCCCAATTCCCCTTGAACTAAGATTTTTTTGTCCTGAATCCCCAGCCTTATTCTTATCAGTGCCTGGTGGCTTGGGGATGTCGGACTGATCCAGTCTTTGTATTCCTAGCTGTTCCTTCCTGAATAGACTGCTCATGAATCTCTTCCAGACTATCATCCTACACCAAAGATCATACAAACTCCTTTTCCTCAGTTATGGCCTTTATGGATCATGAGAGGGTCCTGCTTGTCCGCCTTGGGAACTGTAGCCTTCATGTAATTTCAAGCCCCTATTACCTCGTATGTACCATGTCTGTGCTCACCAGCCAGATTTCCAACTGCCAACAAATCTGAGTCTCCGCTTTTTCCAGAGGCTGAGCCTACTCTGCCCTCATGGCAGGCCAGAAAGGCTGGAATTAACACTTTCAACCGATGATGGGAAAGGATAGATAAAGAACTCAGATTCTTCACCCCTAGGACAGGGTAACTCTAAGATGTAGACTCTACACTGGCTCTGAGTGGGATTAAACCCTGGTTGCCCACGATGGGAACCTGCCTGAAAATGTACCCTTTATTGGTATCTTCCCTTCTCTGGTTGGTTTCCTGAGATCATCACTTCAATAAACTACTTAAATAATTGTCTGACAGTTCTAGGGGAATCCAAGCTGAGGCAGGAACTCTGGGAAAGCAAAGCTTCCAGGAATCCTGTTTACATAAGGACTCCTAGGTCTCCCAGGGAGAAACATGACTGAGACTTGAACCTGAAAGCTGAGCCCACATTCCTGGCACTTGAATCCTTAAGGAAGCTGGATCTCATAGGATGCCCTCCAGCAGCATGCTCAGGCTCTCAAGGAACTCATCCTAAAGTAGGAGACCAATGACTCCTGCCTTGGAATGTTTGCAGTTTGTGGGCTGGTAGGAAGGAATGGTGTTTGTACTTGATACTGAATGCTACCACTTAACTGTCTTTCACCTGGGCTCTGGTTAACATGACCCACACTGATGAAGAATGGATATGAAAATCAGAAAGGGCATTAACCCTCAGTAAACTTTTAAAATAGCTATTTTCAGTAGATTGCTGGACCCTCTGAAGTCTGACTGAGGGGGTTTTCGCTGACTGGAGAGACTCCCCTTTCAAGGACCGCTATTACAGGGAAAGTGGAGAAGCAAGCATACAAGTGAAGAAACCACTCTAGAAGAATGATGTAGTGGCCGCAGAGGTTCAGGTCTGCATTCCTTGTCAGGGTGGTAGTAGCACCAGCTGACAAACAAGACCACAGAGAGGTGGAGTGGAGAGCGACTGTGGTACCTGTGGCCAGACAGCTTCAGGGGCTCCTTAGGACATCCTTCAATATACAGCCCCAGTGGGGCAGGGAGGGATCTGGGGGCAGGCTTCCGAGCTCCAGTGGCTTTGCTGAGTGGGCTCTATTCATCAGCAGGGTCGGGTTGGGGTGGGCTGTAATCTGATGGAGCACATTTTGCTTCAGTCAGCTCATTCCAGAGCCATCCTGTAACTTCAAGCTAGACAGGGACTTTCTTTTCCTCTTTACAGTTTATTGGCAAAGTATCAGATGTTTTATAGGGCAAATGCTACTGTCCGCCCAGCTGTGCTCAGCAGTGACTGCCAGTGAGGAAGTTTCAGCTGGGACTCACACGAGGGTAACTTCAGATGTAAAAGCCTGCCTCTCAATGCATCTCTTCATGCCCTTTCAATGCTACAAATCAAAGAGGAACATGAGGGGGCTTGGTGGTTGGCAAACTTCCTGTCACAGGGTTAAGAATAGAGTCCTTTGTGTGGCCAGAACAGTTAGGGGTGAAGAGGAGGGGGGATCACAGGCAGCTTACCCAGGAGGTCAGAAGCCCCATTGGAGACTAAAGCCAAACTTCCGGGCTGGGGTCAGGCAGGGTACCAAATGCATCTCACCCACAACCAGCCAACTGGGCACCCCCTTCCTTTCAGGCATCAACGCTCTTTCTCCTACTTACATCTCTTCTTCCTCCTTCCCCTCCCTTTCATGTTTATTCATTCATCGAGCACCTGTCTACTATGTGCCAGACCCAGAGATTTATTGTGTGTTCAGAAGGCCGGCCACAGGGTCCGTGACCTGCACTAGCCCCCCCACCCCCCACCCCGTGCTGTGCTCACCTGGGGATGTGTTTTGTAAGTTGCATAAAGGAGATTTTAATGGCAGTCTTCTAAGACCCTTGTCTCCAGTTTCCCCTTTGCCTTACTTGGTTTCACATATGATGGCAATGAGGTGGCCATAGGCTCTTTGGGAAGTGGGGTTGAAGTTTGGGTTCAGTGGATTGCATGTTAAGTTGCTTCAGGCATGTCCTGAAGGTTGCAGTTCTTTGCAACCCTATGGAACATAGCCCGCCAGGCTCCTCTGTCCATGGACTTCTCCAGGTAAGAATTCTGGAGTGGGTTGCTGTGCCCTCCTCCAGAGGATCTTCCTGACCCAGGGATTGAACCCGTCTCTCTCACCTCTCCTGCATTGGCAGTTGGGTTCTTTGCCACTAGTGCCACCTAAGAACCCCATTTATTGGGTTATGTTTATGTGATTCATAGCCACTCCCCATGGACTGTTCCATTACTGTTAGCCATCCCAAATGTAGAAATGGCTTCCAGGAATACTGCCACTGCCCATGGGACCAACTCACCCATTGTCACCAAAGGTACGGGGCCTCTAGGACAGAGACATGGGCAACAACAGGGTGGCAATTAGCACATAAGGACTGAAGGAGGCAATGAGATGACCTGAATTCTTATAGCACCTAGTACAAGAAACTCAATAGAAATTTCAAAAACAATAGTCTGAAAATTCTACAAAACATGACAAATAAGGAGTGTTCCAAAGCTAAAATGAACTCTTCTGCATTCTGGAAAATAAAAATCCAATTTTGATCAATCATGCTAGAAGAAAGTAAATTATCTTTCTGTTCTCTGAAATGAAAATTATTTGACAAAAACTGTTGTCACATGAAAAGATGATCAAAGAGAAAATTCAAGAAATACAGGATGAAAAGTAGTATAGAAGTGTATCAGACACCTATTGAATAATAAAAATAATGTGATTTTTTCTGGATTTTTAAATTAAAACATTAATCTTTGATTTGCTCTCTCATTTTAAATAGTCACTTTCTTGATTTTCATCATAAATTTTGTATTCTTTTTCTTAAAGGGGCCTCCAAATTGTATAAGATTCAGGGATCAAAAAACCCAGAACTGCTCAGGTGCAGTAATGACTGCCGGGCATAAAATAGCCAAGAGGTGGTCCTTGGCTTCAAGGGTCTCCCAGGCCACTGGACCAGCCTCATACACAACTAACAATTATACAGCGTATCACTTTCTCTTCTTTGTCTGGGTTTCTTTTTTAATAACTGCAGAGAGGTTTGTTTTTTTTTTAATTGGAGGTCAATTGCTTTGCAGTGTTGTGCTGGTTTCTGCCATCCATAATTTTTGTGCACAACCCCTCCCTCGTAAGCCTCCCTCCCACCCCTCTAGGTCATCACAGAACACCAGTCTGGGCTCCCTGTATTATACAACAGTTTCCCATTATGTATCTATTTTACACATGGTAGTGTATATATGTCTTGAAATTATTTTTCCACGCAGACACAGTTCTCTCCAGAAGGGGGCTTAGGCCATCTACTTTAAACTAACAATTTATTTCTTCCCTACTTGATCCATCCCTGACTTTTTTCTTTTCCCTCATCCGACAATCCCAGGGAGTTGTGTTCTCTCCTGTGTGGCTTTGACAAAATGATGGACAAATCAAGAGCATCTGGAGACTCAGAGGACACATTGTGGGCTACCAGAAAAGTGGTCCACACTCGTGTGGTGCTGGACTGGGTCCTGTCAGTGCAGAGCGACAGGTGAAGAGCAGGGTCATCCTTATTGAGACTAGGAGCTCTGCAAGGACAAAGGTTTTGTCTTATATTTCTCTGTATCTGCTTCCTGGCAGAGGGGACAAAGTTGGGGATTAAATAAATATTTGATGAAAGGAGGAGAGAAGAACTGAGGGATATATTTGCACTGAGATGCTTCATCTTAATGAAAGTAATCTTTTCTGTGCCTTCATTTCAAAGAAGGCCTCCCCTTTTCTATGCACAGATCATTTATCCTTCCCTCAGCTCCAGGGAACATGTGTTATTACACCTGTTCAGGGTCAGTCCCTCCACCTTCACCTCAGACTCCCGTGAATCCTCCAGGCTTCAGTTCCGTTCAGTTCAGTTCAGTCGCTCAGTCGTGTCCAACTCTTTGCGACCCCATGGACTGCAGCACGCCAGGCCTCCCTGTCCATCACCAACTCTCAGAGTATACTCAAACTCAAGTTCATCGAGTCGGTGATGCTATCAAAACATCACATCCTCTGTTGTCCCCTTCTCTTCTCGCCGTCAGTCTTTCCCAAATCAGGGTCTTTTCAAATGAGTCAGTTCTTCGCATCAAAGTATTAATGTTTCAGCTTCAGCATGAGCCTTTCCAATGCCTATTCAGGACTGATTTCCTTTAGGATGGACTGGTTGGATCTCCTTGCAGTCCAAGGGACTCTCAAGAGTCTTCTCCAACACCACAGTTCAAAAGCATCAGTTCTTCGGCACTCAGCTTTCTTTACAGTCCAACTCTCACATCCATACATGACTACTGGAAAAAACCACAGCCCTGACTAGACGGACCTTTGTTGGCAAAGTAATCCCTCTGCTTTTTAATATGCTATCTAGGTTGGTCATAACTTTCCTTCCAAGGAGTAAGCGTCTTTTAATTTCATGGCTGCAATCAACATCTGCAGTGATTTGGGAGCCCCCCAAAATAAAGTATGTCACTGTTTCCACTGTTTCCCCATCTATTTCCCAGGAAGTGATGGGCCTAGATGCCATGATCTTAGTTTTATGAATGTTGAGCTTTAAACCAACTTTTTCACTCCCCTCTTTCACTTTCATCAAGAGGCTCTTTAGTTCTTCTTCACTTTCTGCCATAAGGGTGGTGTTGTCTGCATATCTGAGGTTACTGATATTTCTCCCAGCAATCTTGATTCCAGCTTGTGCTTCATCCAGCCCAGCGTTTCTCATAATGTACTCTGCATATAAGTTAAATAAACAGGGTGACAATATACAGCCTTGACATGCTCCTTTTCCTATTTGGAACCCATCTGTTGTTCCATTCCAGTTCTAACTGTTGCTTCTTGACCTGCATATAGATTTCTCAAGAGGCAGGTCAGGTGGTCTGGTATTTCCATCTCTTGAAGAATTTTCCACAGTTTGTGGTGATTCACCCAGTCAAAGGCTTTGGCATAGTCAATAAAGCAGAAATAGATGTTTTTCTGGAACTCTCTTGCTTTTTTGATGATCCAGTGGATATTGGCAATTTGATCTCTGGATCCTCTGCCTTTTCTAAAACCAGCTTGAACATGTGGAAGTTCACGGTTCATGTATTGTTGAAGCCTGGCTTGGAGGATTTTGAGCATTACTTTACTAGCATGTAAGATGAGTGCAATTGTGCAGTAGTTTGAGCATTCTTTGGTATTGCCTATTTTGGGATTGGAATGAAAACTGGACCTTTTCCAGTCCTGTGGCCACTGCTGAGTTTTCCAAATTTGCTGGCATATTGAGTGCAGCACTTTCACAGCATCATCTTTGAGGATTTGAAATAGCTCAACTGGAATTCCATGACCTCCACTAGCTTTATTGGTAGTGATGCATCCTAAGGCCCACTTGACTTCACATTTGGCTCTAGGTGAGTGATCACACCATCATGATTATCTGGGACATGAAGATCTTTTTTGTACACTTCTTCTGTGTATTCTTGCCACCTCTTCTTAATATCTTCTGCTTCTGTTAGGTCCATACCATCTCTCTCCTTTATTGTGCCCATCTTTGCATGAAATATTCCCTTGGTATCTCTAATTTTCTTGAAGTGATCTCTAGTCTTTCCCATTCTATTGTTTTCCTCTATTTCTTTGCATTGACCACTGAGGAAGGCTTTCTGATCTCTCCTTGCTACTCTTTGGAACTCTGCATTCAAATGGGCATATCTTTCCTTTTCTTCTTTGCTTTTCACTTCTCTTCTTTTCACAGCTATTTGTAAGGCCTCCTCAGACAACCATTTGTTTTTTTGCATCTCTTTTTCTTGGGGATGGTCTTGATCACTGCCTCCTGTACAATGTCACGAACCTCTGTCCATAGTTCATCAGGCACTCTGTCTATCAGATCTAGTCCCTTAAGTCTATTTCTCACTTACACTGTATAATCATAAGGGATTTGATTTAGGTCATACCTGAATGGTCTAGTGGTTTTCCCTACTTTCTTCAATTTAAGTCTGAATTTAGCTATAAGGAGTTCATGATCTCAGCCACAGTCAGCTCCCAGTCTTGTTTTTGCTGACTGTTAGAGCTTCTCCACCTTTGCCTGCAAAGAATATAATCAATCTGATTTTTGTGTTGACCATCTGGTGATGTCCATGTGTAGCGTCTTTTCCTGTGTTGTTGCAAGAGGGTGTTTGCTATGACCAGTGTGTTCTCTTGGCAAAACTCTATCAGCCTTTGCCCTGCTTCATTTTGTACTCGAAGGCCAAATTTGCCTGTTACTCCAGGTTTTCTTGACTTCCTACTTTTGCATTCCAGTCCCCTATAATGAAAAGGACATCTTTTTTGGGTGTTAGTTCTAGAAGGTCTTGTAGGTCCTCTTAGAACCGTTCAACTTCAGCTTCTTCAGCATTACTTGTCAGGGCATAGACTTGGATTACTGTGATATTGAATGGTTTGCCTTGAAAACGAACAGAGATCATTCTGTTACTTTTGAGATTGCATCCAAGTACTGCATTTCAGACTCTTTTGTTGACTATGATGTCTACTCCATTTCTTCTAAGGGATTCTTGCCCGCAGTAGTAGATATAATGGTCATCTGAGTTAAATTCACCCATTCCAGTCCATTTTAGTTTGCTGATTCCTAAAATCAGCAAACTAAATCTGAATCCTCTGAATCCTCCAGGCTTAGCTCTGATAGGCATCTTCCTGCTCCCAGGTTCAGGCTCTCTCCAACTCTCTACTGCCTCTCTTTGCTCAGCCTATAGCCCTCAGACTTCTCCCACCCTTAAGCCCCCTAACTTCCACCTTCTGGACTATTTCCTCCCTGTAACTGCCATCTAAAAGCTCTTCATTCTGTTGTACTTGCTGTCTCTACTGCCTTATTTGGCATTTATCCATTAACTGAAACTTATCTAATAACAGTCACTCATGACCAATTGCCACATCTCTTAAGCATTTTCTCTACTCACCTCCTAACAGCATAGAGCACTGACGGTCATCACCACATCCCTGAAACTCATACTCTGATTGACTTCCACTAAACTGCCACTTGTTCTTGAGCCTCCCTAGGTCTACCTTCTTCACAGCTGGCAGCAGGTGATCTCTGCAAATGAGGCTCTGATTTTCCACATCATCTTTCTCTTCTTCAAGAGCAATGAAGTCACCCCATCTGTGGGCAGACTCTCCCTATTACAGTGATCAGGGAAGGATGCTGCAGCTTAAGAGGGCCACTGACCACTCAACAGCATATTCAGAGAAGAGAGAAGTGGGATGATGGGGGAATCTGAGCCTTGTTAAAGCAGGAGGAGGAACCAGGGCTGAGATACCTAAAGAGGAAAACATGTCATGGAGACTAGAAAGGAGGAAGTCAATGTGCTCTAAGCACCTCCAAGTCATTACATGGATCACTGAGTCGAATATTAATATTTGAGGAGGTAGATTTTGCTTTATTGAAAGAGAACTTCATAAAGGTTACAGCCATGTAGCAGTAGAAAGGGTAGCCTCATAATACCAGGGCCTCTATGTGACATCTTCATGTGAACAGGAAAAAGGTGCTTCTTCTGTAGCAAGTTTAAGCCTGACACAATGGCCCTCAGCACCCACTTGTTAGTTTGGGCAGGCGGCCTAGTGCAGAACATAACTCATGCTGTCTCATGTACTAGCTCCATGGAAAGCAGTGAGATTTCTGCCACTGAGAGGATTCAGCCAGTGACTGGATGATCTGTTTTGTTCCATAGGAAATATTTTTTATAATCTTGCTTACCATGATCTAACCTTTGTAATGAAGATGTGCTAGACATAGAGAGAGAAGGCAATGAAGGGAAGAAATAATGAAGTGCAAGAGAGAGGGATGGAGAGGGAGGAAGATGGAGGGGAAAGAGAGAGGAGATGGAAGGGAGATGGAGGAGAAAGGGAAAGATCAGAGAAAGAGATTGCTTGATCATTTTAATCTTAAAGTATCCAAATATGCCCAGATCCAGCTGCATCTTCCCTGTTTTATAAGCAAATCACTTCTAGATGTGTCTGCCACAAAATGTTAGCTTCTATCCTATTATTTTCCTGTACTGCCTACTTGCTATCTGAATCCCAATTTTGTTCCAGGCGGTACCATGGAATGAATGATATTTGGTCTATGCCAGTGGTTCTCAACCTGACTACACAGTAGAATCACCTGTACAGTTAAGAATTTTATATATTTATATAAATTTTATATAAAAGTATATATAATAGTTTATGTTTATATAAAGGTTATAGATAGCAACATTATATTTCCCTATATATTTATTAATGTTATTCTTATATACTGTTTATATAAATTTTGTGTACAGTTATATAAACATAAATATTACTGCTATATATACTTTAATATCACATTTTGTGTATTTACATTAAATGTTTATTTCTATGTTTATGCTAATTTTGCATAAAAGTATAGATTTATAATATCTATGTTATTGTTGTTATTTAGTTGCTAAGTCATGTTTGACTCTTTACAACCCCTTAGACTGTAGCCCACCAGGCTCCTCCATCCATGGATTTCCTAGGCAAGAATACTGGAGTGAATTGCCATTTCCTTCTTCAGATGATCTTCCCAACCCGAGGCTCAAACCCATATCTCTTGCTTTGGCAGGCAGATTCTTTACCACTGAATCATCAGGGAAGCCCAATATTTACATTATGTATAGTTTAATTTACCCATATATATGTAATCAGAACCTTTGAGACTAAAGCCCAGGCATATATAGTGTAAAAATTCCCCCAGTCAGGATTAGAACCACAGGTTCTGACATACTAGCATCTTTTTCCATTTGTGAGCTATTCCACTCTAGCCTCACCCACAGCTTCAGGAAGCCATGTGACCTAGTAAACAGAGGTCTGTTGAGATGCTTCTGGAAGAGCTTTTATTTTCCTACAAAAAGGAGGCATGACATTCTGCTTCAGGGGTGCTGCCATTTCTCAGTTTTCCTGGTGTGACTATGGACAACCAGCCTGAAGACAAAAAACTTTTCAAACAGCAAGAACTAAATCCACATATATGTGCTAAAGACAGTGAAAGAGAAAGGTAGAAAGGCCTGAGCTTTCAAACCAGGTGAGTTTCCACAGCATCCCTCTCCTGACCACCTCGAGAGTTCTTATTATTTGAAATTCTTAAATATCTTTGTTTTGTAAGCCAAAGATAATCAAGTTTTCTGCTGTTTGCAGGTAAAAGCAATTTACCTGCATATGTGGTATTTTCTTAGGACAAAGGTTATTATGACTGAAAGGAGTTCAGAAAATGAGTGTTCCTTGGATGACAGTATACAGTGATTTGAGGTCAATTTTTTTTAACTGACTGCAGCTTGTTAGGGCTGTCATAACAAAGTACTACAAACTGAGAGGCTAAAACAACTGAAACTTATTTTCTCATAGTTCTGGAGGCTAGAAGTCCAGGATCAAGGTTTGGCAGGACTGATTTCTTCTGAGGGTCTCTCTCCAGCTTGTTTGAGAGAGACCATCATCTCTCTGTCTTCATATGGTCTTTCCTCTGTATGTGTCTGTGTCCTAAAATTCTCTTCCTATAAGGATGCCAGTGGATTAAGTCCCACCCCAACAATCTCATTTAACCTTGATTACCTTTTGTAAAGATCCTGTCTACAAATGTAATCACATTCTGAGGTACTGTTAAGATGTCAACATATGAGTATTAGGGGATGAAGTTATGTCCATAATGTGTGTGTGTGTGTGTGTGTGTGTGTGAGTCACTCAGTCATGTGTGACCCCATGGACAGTAGCCCACCAGGCTCCTCTGTCCTTGGAATTCTCCAGGCAAGAATATTGGAGTGCTTTGCCATTTCCTCCTCCAGGGGATCTTCCCAACCCAGGGATTAAACCCATGTCTCTTATGTCTCCTGCATTACCATGTGGGTTCTTTACCACTAGCGCCACCTGGGAAGCCCTCTAGCCATAATACTGATGACTAAAATTTGGTCAGCAATTTTGAATGGAGAGTTCCAAAGAATAGCAAGGAGAGATAAGAAAGCCTTCCTCAGTGATCAGTGCAAAGAAATAGAGAAAAAAAAAATAGAATGGGAAAAACTAGAGATCTCTTCAAGAAAATTAGTGATACCAAGGGAAATTTTCATGCAAAGATGGGCACAATAAAGGACAGAAATGGTATGGACCTAACAGAAGCAGAAGATATTAAGAAGAGGTGGCAAGAATACACAGAAGAAGTGTACAAAAAAGATCTTCATAACCCAGATAATCATGATGGTGTGATCACTCACCTAGAGCCAAATGTGAAGTCAAGTGGGCCTTAGGATGCATCACTACCAATAAAGCTACTGGTGGTCATGGAATTCCAGTTGAGCTATTTCAAATCCTCAAAGATGATGCTGTGAAAGTGCTGCACTCAATATGCCAGCAAATTTGGAAAACTCAGCAGTGGCCACAGGACTGGAAAAGGTCCAGTTTTCATTCCAATCCCAAAAAAGGAAATACCAAAGAATGCTCAAACTACTGCACAATTGCACTTATCTCACATGCTAGTAAAGTAATGCTCAAAATCCTCCAAGCCAGGCTTCAACAATTTGTGAACCGTGAACTTCCACATGTTCAAGCTGGTTTTAGAAAAGGCAGAGGAACTAGAGATCAAATTGCCACCATCTGCTGGATTATCGGAAAAGCAAGAGAGTTCCAGAAAAACATCTATTTCTGCTTTATTGACTATGCCAAAGCTTTTGACTGTGTGGATCACCATAAACTGTGGAAAATTCTTCAAGAGATGGAAATACCAGACCACCTGACCTGCTTCTTGAGAAATCTGTATGCAGGTCAGGAAGCAACAGTTAGAACTGGGATGGAACAACAGATGGGTCCCAAATAGGAAAAGGAGCATGTCAAGGCTGTATATTGTCACCCTGTTTATTTAACTTATATGCAGAGTACATTATGAGAAACGCTGGGCTGGATGAAGCACAAGCTGGAATCAAGATTGCTGGGAGAAATATCAGTAACCTCAGATATGCAGACAACACCACCCTTATGGCACAAAGTGAAGAAGAATTAAAGAGCCTCTTGATGCAAGTGAAAGAGGGGAGTGAAAAAGTTGGTTTAAAGCTCAACATTCATAAAACTAAGATCATGGCATCTGGGCCCATCACCTCATGTCAAATAGATGGGGAAACAGTGACAGACTTTATTTTGGGGGGGCTCCTAAATCACTGCAGATGTTGATTGCAGCCATGAAATTAAAAGACGCTTACTTCTTGGAAGTAAAGTTATGACCAACCTAGACAGCATATTAAAAAGCAGAGACATTACTTTGCCAACCAAGATCCATCTAGTCAAGGCTGTGGTTTTTCCAGTAGTCATGTATGGATGTGAGAGTTGGACTGTAAAGAAAGCTGAGTGCCGAAGAACTGATGCTTTTGAACTGTGGTGTTGGAGAAGACTCTTGAGAGTCCCTTGGACTGCAAGGAGATCCAACCAGTCCATCCTAAAGGAGATCAGTCCTGGGTGTTCATTGGAAGGACTGATGTTGAAGCTGAAACTCCAATACTTTGGGCACCTGATGTAAAGAACTGACTCATTTGAAAAGACCCTGATGTTGGGAAAGATTGAAGGCAGGAAGAGCAGGGAATGACAGAGGATGAGATGGTGGGATGGCATTACTGACTCAATGGACATGGGTTTGAATAAACTCCAGCAGTTTGTGATGGACAGGGAGGCCTGGTTTGCTGTGGTCCATGGGGTCACAAAGAGTCCAACATGACTGAGCGACTGAACTGAACAGAACTGATGATGTTCATGATTGGCTTAGATCAGTGGTTCTCAATCCTGACTACAATCACCTGGAGAAATCATAAAACTATAGATGCCTAAGTCTTGCTTCCAGGGCTTCCTAGGTGGCACAGTTTTAAAGAATCTGCCTGCCAGTGCAAGAGACACAAATGTTGCAGTTCGACCCCTGGGTTGGGAAGATCCCCTGGAGAAGAAAATGGCAACACACTCCAGTATTCTTGCCTGGGAAATGCCATGGACAGAAAAGCCTGGTGGGCTACAGTCCAAGGGGCAGCAAACGGTTGGACATAACTGAGCGCGCGCACAGACACACACACACACACACACACACACACCCCTTGCTCCCAAAGGTGATTTCATTAGTTTGGGTGGGACCAGGTATATCATTTTAGGTATTGTCAACCATTATTTCTCTAAGTGAGAGTTGTCAACTTTATTTTTAAAAATCCCCAGAACTTTGAGGGAGAGGTGAGAGGCCAACCTTGTACTGATGGGTAGATGCTGAGGGAGGAGCAATACAAAAAGAGGTCTTTGTGTTGGGGTCAAACTGCATGTCTTGTCCAGAAAATGGGGAGAAACCCAGCTTATCTTCATTCTTATTCCTTATAAGAACAGGGGAGATGAAGGTGCCCAGAGGCATTGGCAGCCACATCTGTTTAAGGAGGAATATCCGAAATGGAATCCCCAGGGGTGCACAGGGTGGGAAGGCAATCATTTGGTGCCAACATGGCCTTATGTTTTTTGTCTGTGCTCTCAATTAATATGCCTGATTTTTTTCCCCCAGGGACTGGTATTAGACTTTATTTTGTTGAAACTTGCAGGTCCCTCAGAAGGACTGGAAGAGGCTGCTTTTCACCCAGTGTGCCAAGAAACCACCCACAATGGACACTGCCAAGGAACTGTTCATTTCCCGAGAGCATGGCTTAACAAGTCCTCCAACACTATTGTGTCATGATCTTTAAATTTGTAATTTCTGTTGCAAAATTAATTCTAGGTTAGTTTAAGAAATTTACAGTCAGCCTGTTTAACTCAATTCACCTGCAGGTCTTTTGGCTGGAAGCTGTGCCCGGCAGCTTGTGGGATCTTAGTTACCTAACCAGGGTTCCAACATGGGGCCCCATCAATGAAAGCTCTGAGTCCTAACCACTGGACCTCCCAGGAATTCCCAATCCACATGTAACTTGACAAAATCAGGTACTGTTATTAGTTATTTACTACTGATATAACAAAGTATCACAAGCTTAATGGCTTGTGTGTTGAGTCGCTGTCATTTCCAACTTTTTGCAACCCCAATGGACTGTAGCCTGCCAGGCTCCTCTGTCCATGGGATTTTTTTTTTTTTTCAGGAAAGAATACTGGAGTGGGTTGCCATTTCTTCCTTAAGGGGATATTCTTGAAACATGGATCAAACCCATGTTTCCTGTGTCTCTCACATTGGCAGGCATATTCTTTACCACTGAGTCATTTTTTAAAATCTTATAATGCTGGAGGTCATAAGTCTGAAAAAATCAAGGTGTTGACAGTGTGGTTCCTCTAGAATCTCTAGGGGAGAATTCATTCCTTGCCTTTTCCAGTTCCTAAGAGCTGTCCGCATTTCTCAGCCCAGGGCCCCTCATCACCTTTTTTCCCTCTGCTTCCATAATCACATTGCCTTCTTTCTGACTCTGACTTCTTCTGGGTCCCTTGTGATTACATAAGGCCCAATCTGGATAATGCAGGATAATCTCCCTATCTCAATATCATTAACTTGATCACATCTACAAAGTCCTTTGCTATAGGAAGTAATATCCATATGTTCCAGAGATATGTACATAGACCTCTTTGGAAGACCATTATTCAGTTTACCACAAGTGGTCAGTGTTCCAGAAGCTTCAAGCTTGGTAGTTGTGGACAAAAACAAATGGTACGTACATCAGAATATCTTCCTTCCCCCAACAACTAAATCCAGCATCACAAGAGGATCTTCCTTGTTCAGAAAGTATTCCCTAAGATTGATATGGCTCATAGTTGATGCAAAGCTCCTAGCCATTTGGGGACCTTTGTGCAGTGAAGACAGTGTGGTTGAATCTCAGGACCACGACCCCCAAGTTGGAAGTAATGCCCAATTACAGCAGACCCAGTTTGTAACTTGGGCTCAGAACTTTGAGAGTGTCTCCTCCCACTCTAACTTCTGGCTTGTCAAAAGCAAGCTGGCCTGTTACACAGCCATTTTATGTAAGACTTTTATATGAAAAATTGAAAATGTTTCCTCATTGGCTTATTAATTTCTAAAACTCCATCAGGGGAATGGTGGCCTAATTATTATTGGCTGAACTAGCATATCTTACATAGGGAGGCAAGATTAATAAAATAAAATATTCTTTGGGGTATGCATTATTATAGTTGCATAATGCATATCAAGACAAAGTACATTTTTCCAAGGAGTACAATTCATACTGTTCTATATAAGATAATTTTTACCACAGGGCAACTCTTGCTTTATCTTTTCATTTCAAACTCTATCTGAAATTTTAAAAGTCTGTTTCTCATAAACCTTCCACACCATGGTCAGTGATAAATAAGCCTACAGTCTAGTGTTAGGGGTTTAGAAATAGTTCTGCTTTAAACTACACAGAATCATTCTGAGAATCAAGTGGTAGAAATATACTTTCAGAAACAAATTTATATTCAGATGAAAAATGATAATAACGTATGTAACAGATTCTATTAATATAACAGTTACTGTGGTCATCATGATTATCTGGTTGTATTGCATCTTAAACTAATTGGCATGTTTGCTTTTGATATTGTAAAGCTAATGTGTAATGAGAGGCAGCATTTTATAACAGAAAGAAGGCTGCTCTTGGAATAGGGCAGACTAAGGTGTAAATTCCTGCTGCGCCAGGTACTATCTGTGTGAGCATGGGTAAGTCTTTAGTCTGAGTTTTTTCTTCATTTCTTAAATGAGGATTCAAGTACTTACCTTGTAGAGATGTGTGAGGTATATAATTATTCATATAAAGTACCCCATGCAATGCCTGTATATAATGCACCATCACTGAATGGTTACTATGGCTATTTGTTTGGATTAAAGCTAATGAAGACACTGACTTTGTTGTTACTAAATCAATTCCGTTAGGAGACTGAACACAAATGAAAGATAACAGAGGTCTTTAAAAATGTCTCTGACCTTCTGGCCATTTGGCCAGGGAGTCTCAGTTGCCATCCTCACTTCATAAATGCAAAGTCGACTATATAAAAGAAAAAAAAAAATTTATTCCCTCCAAGTATTCATCAAATTAGATAAGATCTCTGAGAAAGATTAAGGGCTTTCATTTTTTATTGGACTTGCTTCCCATAAAATTTCATAGAGGATAAAAAGAGGGGAAGTGTAGAAGCAGCACTATTTCTGTTTTATCTGCTACCTGCAGTTATAAATCTTCCTGAGATATCATTAATTATAGTGGTGCCATTCACAACGCTGCTCTTCCAGGCCTGCTAGAATTTTTACTGAAAATTCTAGGCCTGGGACTTAGAAATTTGCAGCTGAATTTTTGTATGAGGTTGAAACTTGAAGACATGACAAAGGTTACACCTTCAAACTATCACTATGGACTGAACGTCTGTGTCATCTCCCCAGTACACATGCTGAAATCCTAACCCCCAATGCGATGGATCTGTGGTTAGGGCCTCTGAAGGTAAGTAGGTCGTGAGAATGGAGCTCTCATTAATGTGATTGTTGTTTAGTTGCTAAGTCATCTCCGACTCTTGAGAACCCATGGACTGTGGCCTGCCAGCCTCCTCCACCCATGGAATTTTCCAGGTAAGAATACTGGAGTGAGTTGCCATTTCCTTCTCCAGGGGATCTTCCCCACCCATGGATCAAACCTGTGTCTCCTGCCTTGGCAGGCAGATTCTTCACCACTGAGACACCAGGGAAGCCCCATTAATGTGATTAGTGCACTTATAAAAGAGACCACAGAGAGTTCTCTCACCCGTTTTACCATGTGAGGATACAAGGATTCTGCAGCCTGCAAGAGGCTTAGACCAGAGCCCAACTGTGCTGGCACCCTGATCTTGAATTCTTGCCTCAACAATAGTAAGAAATAAATTTCTGTGGTTTACGAGCCACTCTATCTGTGATGTACTGTTCTAGCAGACTGAACTAAGACAGGAGCTGTGTGGAGAGAGCCTAGAAACTATGAGGGATGCCCCCAAAACTTCAGTGTGAAGGGATGAGCTTTACGTGTGCAGTGAGACCACCTCAGGCTTGCCACTTAGCAGCTGTTACAGGGACAGAAGGGAGATACTTGAGGTCAAGCAGTGCTGGGGGACACTGGAATTCTGAACTTTCCATTGTGGAGAGATCTATTTAGCACCCTTAACATTCCTGGAATCCAGCTGATAGACCAGGATGGCTGTACTTTAGAAGAAAGGACCATGTCGTATAGTAAGGCCCACACTCGAGGGAAGAAGGTGGCACTAGTGGTAAAGAATCCGCCTCCCTGGAGGAGGAAATGGCAACCCACTCCAGTATTCTTGCCTGGAAAATTCTATGAATACAGGAGCCTGGCCGGCTACAGTCCATGGGGTAGCAAAGAGTCAGACATAACTGAATGCCTAAGCACAGCAGCAGATTTGCCTTTAAGTCTATAACCAACACTGACAGGCTCATAGGAGAGACAGAATTTAGAAGTTGAGTTTTACCAAGTTAGAAGGGCTACAGAAACATCTTAGGCTTTCCACATATCTGTAGTAACAAAGTATATCATTAAGTCTGCATCAGTTTAATTAAGCTGACTGCTAAAACAAGTCAACACTCTTCAGAGAAATGATAATAGATAAGCCAGAATCCAGTATTTCACAACGTGTTATTCAAAATATCAAATATTCAATTTAAAAAATTATTAGACATACAAAAAAACAGGAAAATGTGATTATGAAACATGCAGCTAATAGGAATAGAACTTGATATGGTATAGATGTCAGATGTCAGATATAAGACTTTAAAACAATTATTGTAAATATGTTCAAAGAATTAAAGGAAAATATGCTCAGAGTAAAGGAAAATATGATCCTAATGTGTGAGCAAAATGGGAATCTCAGCAGTCACTTAAAGAAAGATTAAATGGAAATTTAAATAGTATAGTAGATGAAACAGTAGTAGTAGAACTAAACAGTATCGTAAGTGAAATGAAAATTTTACTGAATGGCTTAACATAAGATTAGGGATGGCAGAAGGAGTCAGTTACCTTGAAGACAGATCAAAAAAATTATACAATCTGAAAAACTTGAAGCAAAAGATTGGAGAAAAATGAAGAGAACATCAGAGATCTGTGGACAAGAGTAAACATGCACTCTATTGTATGCTTTTATGATCCATATTCTAAAATCAAGAAACAATGACAAAGGAAAATTATAAGTCCAATATTCATATGAACATAGATGAGAAAACCTAAATAAAATATTACCTATACATAAAGCAAAATACATATACATACATACCTATACATAAGTATGTATACATATACATACCTATACATAATGCAAAAAGCATATTTACAAAATAACAAAGTATAAGACAATAACAAAGGTATAGTATCAGGAACAAAATAACTCAATGTAATTCACTTTGCACATAGGCTAAAGTTGAAAGCTCACATGATTATCTCAATAATCAGTATAGAAAGAGCATTTTGCACTGTTCAACACCTACTTACTACTTTTGCATAATTAATGAGAACTAAGTTCATACAAAAAAATAGAAAAAACCAGTATAATGAACTCTAACATACCTACCATCAACAATTAGAAGGATAGTTTGTTTTATCCATACCTCAACCACTGTCCATCACTAACAGCTCCCACCTCCACTGGAGGTTTTTGGAGCAAATCTCAGACATCATATTTCGTCCATAAATACTTCAGTGTATATGATCTTATAAAATATATAGGTTCTTTTTTTTTTTCCAAAGAACTAGATCCCAGCACCATTCCATCTCTAAAAAAAGATTTTAAAAATTATTTAAGATTATCTTAAATAAGTCAGCATTCAAATTTCTACTCTTGCCCCACAAGCACTTTATATTAGATTGTCTTTTTAGCACTTTTAATACACAGGGTCCACAGGGTCTCCTTTTTATTTTTGTTTTTTCCTTTGCAATTTGTTGAAAAAAATCATATGGTCTTCATTTTGCTGCTTAAATCCCTATGGTTTTATTTAACAAGTTAGTTACTTTAAACACTATATTTCCTGTACATTGGTGATATATTTGGATGCTTTGGTGAGATTCAAGTTCGATTATTTGGCATGAAAGTTCATATTTTATTGTACCAGAAGGGATATAATGTCTGATTTTCTCTCTTTTTGTGATATTAAGATTGATCAATGTGTTTGAATGTTGTCAGACTGACCCAACCCCTGATAAAAATCCTTTTCAGCTTTTCACTAATGGTTTTAGTATCCATGAATATTCTAATTCTTCATTCTCCCTGTTCATTTATCACTGAGAGTCTTCTATAAAGACCACTCATCAATTCTTTGGTCACCCTGGGGTATAACTCCAACAAGAAATTCAATATGAATGCTTGCTTCTTTCTTTTTATTTATCAAATTAGAGAATGAGTTGGTTCTTAAATCACTCAAAGCTGACTCATGCTTTTTTTCTCCTTCAAGTATTTTTACCAATTCAAGGATTTTTACCACATCTGATGTATTTTGTTGCAATGTGTGTGTGGTCAGTCGCTCAGTTGTGTCCAGCTTTTTGAGTCCCCATGGACTCTAGCCTGCCAGGCTCCTCTGCCCATGGAATTTTCCAGGCAAGAATACTGGAGTGGGTTGCCATTTCCTTCTCCAGGGGATCTTCCTGACACACAGATGGAACCCATGTCTCCTGTGTCTAGGATTCTTTACCACTAGCGCCACCTGGGAAGCAATTTGATGCAATACAATTATCATTCCTTTTGGGCTTCCCTTGTGGCTCAGCTGGTAAAGAATCCACCTGCAATGAGGGAGACCTGGGTTTGATCCCTGGGTTGGGAAGATCCCCTGGAGAAGGGAAAGCCTACCCACTCCAGTATTCTGGCCTGGAGAATTCCATGGACTGTATAGTTCATGGGGTGGCAAAGAGTCAGACATGACTGAGTGACTTTCACTTTCACTTGCTGCCTGTGGAAGACAGAATAATAATTCCTCAAAGATGTCCGTATCCTAATCCCTGGTTTATGAACATGTTATCTTAAATGGCAAAGGGAGAATTAGGTTGACACATGGAATTAGAATTGTTAATCACATGACCTTGAGAAAGGTGATTATCTGAGTGGCCTCATTGTAATTGTTTAAGAGTCCTTAAAGGAGGAAGGAGGGAGACAGAAGAGTAGGTCAGAGTGAAACAAGTTGAGAAAGACTTGCCTCTTCACTGTTGGCTTTGAAGATGGAGGAAGGAGATCATGAGCCAAGGAATGTTGGTGGCATCTGGAAGCTGAAAAGAAAACAGATTCTCCTAGAAAGGAACCCAGTTGATCCTTTGATTTTAGCACAGCAAGACCTGTGTCACATTTCTGACCTACAGAACAGTAAGATAATAAACATGGATAGTTTTCAACCTCCAAGTTTGTAGTGATTTGTTATGGTGGCAATCGAAACACAATACAGTGCTTATCATCTCTGCAATAAAAAAAATCAATAACAATGGAACAGAGAAGCTATTCCAAATAGTACAAGTTTAACAGATTTGACAGATTAAACTTATAAAAATAAAATTGCCTTTACAGTTGCAATAACTAGCAAATATAATGAAAAGTAAGAAACCGTTTTCAGCGGTAAAAAGAAAAAAACTTTTTTATATAATTAAACACCCAGGATTAAGTAGACCTTTACGCAGAAAATTTGAAAACTCTAGCAAAGAATATAGACGATGAACTGAGAGAGAAACATTTTATGTTCTTGGATGGGATGATGCAATATCACAAAGATGTCAATTCCCCAAATTAGCCTATAAATTTAATGTATCACAATAAAAATTCCAGTTGAACTGTATGAGAAACTTGACAAGCTTACTCTAAAATTAAAAAAAAACACCAATAAAAGATCACAAAGTTAAATAAATCGAGAAAGATGGAGAAAGAAACTTGCTAAATGAGATATTAAGAAGCCTAGTAATAACACAGTGTGATACTATTCCAAGAAAGACAAATAGAACACAAGAACAGAATAGGAATCTTTAAGACAGAACTTTGGGTAGTTAATGTGTGATACAGGCAGTGCCACGAATCAATGAGATAAAATATAAAATGTTTAGTAGATATTGTTGGGAAATCTAGCTTATTCATTAGAGGAAACAAAACAAAACCTGGATCCTGGATTTCTATCCAAATATCATGAGATCTGTGGAAAATAAGAACTCGTATACACTCCCAGCAGGAATATTAATTGATACAACAACTTTGGAAAATGGTGTGTCATTACTTATTAAAGTCCCACATGTGCAAAACTTAAAACCCAGTCAATCCATTCCTGTAGCATATATGCACAAGTAGACACGGACTGGAATGTCTACAACAACATTGTTATTAACAGCTAAAAATGGAAACAGTACAGGTAACCATCAATGCTATTGTTCAGTCTCTAAGTCATGTCTGACTCTTTGAGACCCCATGGACTGCAGCACACTAGGCTTCCCTGTCCATCACCAACTCCGGGAGCTTACTCAAACTCAGGTCCATCGAGTTGGTGATGCCATCCAGCCATCTCATCCTCTGTCGTCCCCTTCTCCTCCTGCCTTCAGTATTTCCTAGCATCAGGGTCTTTTCAAATGAGTCAGTTCTTCACGTCAGGTGGCCAAAGTATTGGAGTTTCAGCTTCAACATCAGCCCTTCCAATGAATATTCAGTGTTGATTTCCTTTAGGCTTGATCTCCCTGCTGTCCAAGGGACTCTCAAGAGTCTTCAGCACCACATTTCGAAAGCATAAATTCTTTGGCGCTTATCCTTCTTTATGGTCCAACCTTCACATCCATACATGACTACTGGAAAAACCACAGCCTTGACTAGACGGACTTTTGTTGGCAAAGTGATGTCTCTGCTTTGTAACATACTGTCTAGGTTTCTTCTAAGAAACAAGTGTCTTTTAATTTCATGGCTGCAGTCACCATCCACAGTGATTTTGGAATCCAAGAAAATAAAATCTGTCACTGTTTCATCTTTTTCCCCATCTATTTATCATGAAGTGATGGGGTTGGATACCATGATTTTAGTTTTTTAAATGTTGAATTTTAAGTCAGCGTTTTCACTCTCCTCTTTCACCTTCATCAAAGGGCTCTTTAAGTATTACTAAATCAATGTATATTCTTGTGTTATGTTGGACATATTTCACTGTCTAATAATGGGAAAAGCTTCCTGTTACATAGCATCAACACTGGGAGAATCCTACAGCGTAAGAGTGATAGAAGCAAGTTACAGAATACATATAGTATTAATTATGTTTATATCATATCAATAATAGGAAAAAGTTAAATAATATCTTGATTAGAAATGCAATCATGAACTCACAAGTATTTAGAAAAGCAAGGGGATTATTGTGACAAAGTCAGGGTAGTGGTTACTATCAGGGCAAGGAAGGCAATGAACTGTTTGGGACATTTCTAGGATGCTGGTAATGTTCTATTAAGCTGGATGTTAGTTGCACAGGTGTTGCTTTATTGTTATTATTGTTTAAGATGAAATTGGTATATATACTTCTGTATGTATAATGTATTTCACACTAAGTTCAGTTCAGTTCAGTCACTCAGTCATGTCCAATTCTTTGAGACCCCATGGACTGCAGCACACTAGGCTTCCCTGTCCATCCCCAACTCCCAGAGCTTACTCAAACTCATGCCCATTGAGTTGGTGATGCCATCCAACCATCTCATCCTCTGTCATCCCCTTCTCCTCCTGCCTTCAGTCTTTCCCAGCATCAGGGTCTTTTCAAATGAGTCGGTTCTCCACATCAGGTGGCCAAAGTATTGGAGTTTCAGCTTGAGTATCAGTCCTTCCAACGAATATTCAGGACTGAATTCTTTTAGGATGGACTGGTTGGATTTCCTTGCAGTCCAAGGGACTCTCAAGCTTCTTCTCCAATACCACAGTTCAAAAGAATCAATTCTTCGGTGCTCAGCTTTCTTTATAATTCAACTCTCACATCCACACATGACTACTGGAAAAACCATAGCCTTGACTAGATGGACCTTTGTTGGCAAAGTAATGTTTCTGCTTTTTAATATGCTGCCTAGATTGGTCATACCTTATTTTCCAAAGAGCAAGCAACTTAATTTCATGGCTGCAGTCACCATCTGCAGTGATTCTAGAGCCCAAAGAAATAAAGTCTGTCTCTGTTTCCCCATCTATTTCCCATGAAGTGATGGGCCCAGATACCATGATATTAGTTTTCTGAATGTTGAGTTTCAAGCCAATATTTTTACTCTCCTCTTTCACTTTCATCAAGAGGTTCTTTAGTTCTTCTTTACTTTCTGCCATAAGGGTGGTGTTATCTGCATATCTGAGGTTATTGATACTTCTCCTGGCAGTCTTGATTCCAGCTTTGCTTCATCCAGCCCGGCATTTTGCATGATGTACTCTGCATATAAGTTAAATAAGCAGGGTGACAATATACAGCCTTGTCGTACTCCTTTCCCAATTTGGAAGCAGTCTGTTGTTCCATGTCCAACTCTAACTGTTGCTTCTTGACCTGCATACAGATTTCTCAGGAGGCAGGTCAGGTGGTCTGGTATTCCCATCTCTTGAAGAATTTTCCACAGCTTGTTGTGATCCACACAAAGGCTTTGGTGTAGTCAATAAAGCAAAAGTAGATGTTTTTTTGGAACTCTCTTGCTTTTTTGATGATCCAGTGGATGTTGGCATCCGCTAGATGCCAGAGATCTCTTCAAGAAAATTAGAGATACCAAGGGACCATTTCATGCAAAGATGAGCACAATAAAGGCCAGAAATGGTATGGACCTAACAGAAGCAGAAGATAAAAAGAGGTGGCAAGAATACACAGAACTATACAAAAAAGATCTTCATGACCCAGATAACCATGATGGTGTGATCACTCACCTAGAGCCAAACATCCTGGAATGTGAAGTCAAGTGGGCCTTAGGAATCATCACTTCAAACAAAGCTAGTGAAGGTGATGAAATTCCCATTGAGCTATTTCAAACCCTAAAAGATGATGCTATGAATGCACTGCATTCAATATGCCAGCAAATCTGGAAAACTCAGCAGTGGCCACAGGACTCGAAAAGGTCAGTTTTCATTTCAATCCCCAAAAAAGGAAATGCCAAAGAATGTTCAAACTACCACACAATTGCACTCAACTCACATGCTAGTAAAGTAATTCTCAATATTTTCCAAGCCAGGCTTCAACAGTATATGAACCGTGAACTTCCAGTTGTTCAAGCTGGACTTAGAAAAGCAGAGGAACCAGAGATTAAATTTCACCCTAAACATGGTTTTAAAATGATTGGTTTGAGCAAAATCTTAGATTCTATTAATCTTTGGCAGGCTATGACTCAGGTGCTTCACAACTAGATTTATAGCCACTTCACTGACAGTTCAATTTAAAACAATAAACACTGTTGGCACTTCATTGACAGTTCAATTTTAAAGAATTTAAAACAATATTCTCTGGGATGCATACACAGTGATTAGACACGAATCCTTGAAGGGAAGGTGGATGCAGTAACCAAAAAGTCACAGAATAGGAGATTAGGAAGAGATAGGTGATTTGACTGACAACCCTCTTCTCAGGGAGGAACCAGAGATTTACATGAGAGCTCTTGAGGTCCAGTCTTGGTTATAACTTTGAATTGAACAAGGATCTTCTCCAATTCTGTTTTCTCATGCTGGCTTTGAAAACTATATCGTGAAATTCAAATAAGAAAAGGAAAAACCATTATTATTTTTTATAGTTGGAGACGCCACTAGCACAAGTTGCCACGACCGCCCTGGAACTCAGGGCTCTTGAGTCCACCTCCCTGCCCTGCACACCGTCCTATTAATACAGCTATTCTCTTCCTCCTCTGGCTTTGGGCCCATAGTTGGACGTCACAGACGAACTGCCCCGCCCACCCCGCCTCTTCGGCAGCCCCGCCTCCTCGTGCGGCCCCGCCCCTCTCGGGGTTCGCCAAGCCCTGCCCCCAGGCGCTCGTACTCGAGAGGCGGCTCAGGCGCGTTCCCGCCGGGCTTCTCTTCCGGCCCCGCCCCTCCCGGCTGCTATGACAACGAGTCCGCGCCCCGCGCACCGCTGCTGCTCGGGCGGGACCCAGGCTGGACCGCGGGCCCCGGCCTGGGGGCCACAGCCGTCACCGCCGCCGCCACCTCGTCTCCTCCCCGTTCCCGCCCCGCCCTGCGTCTCCTCGCCTCCCTCGGGTCCGCGGCCGGGGTCTGTCCCCGCCGCCCCAACCCCGCCCGGATGCCGAAGGTGAAGGCGCTGCAATGCGCCCTGGCGCTGGAGATCCGCTCTGTGAGTACTGGTCGCGACCCCACCGCCGCCGCCCGGGTGTCGTGAGCCTCGGGAATTTACTCGGGACGCCGCCTCCGTTCACTTCCGAGAACCCCGGTTCACCTAGAAACTTCCTCCACGCTCCGAGTCATCCCTATGGAGCCCTGGCCCGGTGTCACTTGGGTCTTCCTCAGCCTCAAAAATCACGAATGCCCTCCCGCTCCAGTCACACAGAGATCTGATCCCCACCCCTCAGCTCCCCTAACTTCCTCTCAGCTTCCAGTTCGAGTTTCTTCAAATCCTGTCTAAACCACTTTTGAAAGTCCTGCTCTCCGCCTGCTTTACTTTCCAATGGATTGGGTAGGGGTAGGGGTTTCTTTTAAAAATTCCTCTTCTCTGCGCCTGTTCTTTTCTTGAGAGATTATTACTGACCTGAGTTCTCCCCAGTCTTAGGGGGTGGGGACTGGGGGATGGATTTCTTCTTAAATCAGTGATGGTGGGTTCCTTCGGACTGGTTAGCAAGCTTTGATCAGTGAAGGGGCCTTTCCTCTCAAATCTCCAAAGTAGAATCCCCACACTCCACAACCGAAGTGTGTCATTGCACGCAGCAGCTTGCCATCTCCCCCCGCCCCCCCCCCCCCCGCGTCCCGCCACCCCTCAGAAACCATGTTCCTGCAGTCCCCAAACTCTCCCAATGTTGAGAGGGATCCCCTATCCTTCCCTTCACTCCGAGAAAGGCACCAACTTTAAGAGGAAAACTACTCATTCTCTCAACTTGCTGGAGACGACCCGCAACCCTATGGAAGAGATGCCAAAGAGGGAGGGTCCTGTCCCCGACCTTGCTGTGGAAATCCAGCTGAGGCAGAGAACTCCCGTGTCCTTCCGCAGAGAAGGGCCCTGGACCTCTCCAAGCTCTGAGCAAACACCATCCTTCTAAACAATCTCATAGGACCTTCCAAGGGGTTTTGATCTCCTTCCCCCTCATTCTTTACAGAACCCTCCATTATCCTCTTAAGACGAAAGCCCCAGTTTCTCTCTTCTGGAGGAAATCCACCCAAAAGTCTTTCCATACCTCTGTTTTAGACCTGTAAGCAGTTTGGAAACACAATTCCAAAACACAATTCCTCCTCCTTCAGTCCTTTTTTTTTTTTCTTTTTCTGTTTCTTTAAGTCCTTTTATTTCTCAGTTCTTTCATCTCCCAGCAAAACGTGTGTGTGTGTGTGTGTGTGTGTGTGTGTATGGGTGTATGGGTGTGTGCTGTGTTTTAGTACTTTACATAGCCGGTAACTCCCCTGGGTGCTGCACCGAGTAGCCCTCCCCACTTCCTTCCTGCACGCCCTGCAGTCAAGGCTCCCCCGCCTGCAACCTCTCCGAAAGCATCCCCTGCTTTCCTGTCTGTCCTTCCTCACATTAGTACAGTGAGGCCAGTGAGGCACAGCCCCTGAAACCTCCAGGGAAATCACAAGACTGTTTTACGTCTTTTGCTGGGTCTTAAAGAAAGGAAGGCTGGGTAGGGCAGAGTGTGAGGCAGGGGTGGAGAACAAAGTTTCTGGTTCTCTTGTTTTATGTTTAAGGCTGCAGAGATTTTACTCCCTGCAATGTCAGAAACTCTGTAGTTTTAGTTTCAGATGCTTTTTTAATCCCACAGCTGCCAGAGTTTGGCAGCCTTTTTGTAAAGGAGGATTCATTTGGCAAAAGAATACACAAAGCTTCCTGAACCGCTTGGCAGTAAAACTCTGGAGTTCAGCCTCTCTAGACTGGCTGCTTCCTCCTCTGCTGACCAATGGAGTTTAGCGGCCTGCCGAGAGCAGCTGCCTGTTGCATCCCTTCCTTGGCCAATCCAGTCTTGCTTAGAGGAAGTATCAGTGCTTTGTGGTGACGACTACTGCCTGAAGGGGTTGGAGAGAGAAAAGTTATTTCACTCGCCTTTCTCTCCAGTATTATCAGAGGGAAAGTGAATGACTATACAGTGGAACTTTGGTGTTCATCCTGGCTTAAGAAATTATGCGTGTGGAAACATAACTGTTTCCAACAAACGTTTGAATCAAGAATTTTACAGTTCTAAGAAATCTTTTCATTGGATTATTATTATTACTTTTTTTTTTTACAGATGAGGAAATAGCATGACTATTTTTAGGGGCAGATCTGCAGTAAGAGGCTAAGATTTCTGACCAGCAAAAGCCCCATTAAATTACTCTGATGCTCAAAAGGAGCAAAAAATAAATAAAAATAAAAACTGTTAATAATCATATAGGTTAAACAAGCTTGATTTGGCTTTGACTGAATAGAGGAGTTATATGAGCAAAGATATTTTTAATGTCTTTTCAATTTCATTTTTTTTTCAATTTAATTCAATTCTTTACATTTATGGCGTAAAAGTCAAAACTATATAAAATGATACATTCCGAGAAGTCTCACTTCCAGCCCTATTCAAACATATTTTCCATCTATTTTTAACTGCTATAAGAAACCATTTTGACTGATTCTTCTAGTATTTCCTTTTGTAATATAATCTCAATAGATACACACACACACAGTACACTGCCCCTTCCCATATATATTTTTTACTTTCCTTCCTTTCCTTCATGATAGATAGCATATTACATAAGCTACTCTGCACTTTGCTTTTATACTTTCTATAATGTATCCTGAAGATCACTCAAGATCTAAAAAAGTTGACATTTTCTTTTCCCCCTCAATTTTTTATTGACATTTTTCAAACATAGAGTTGTTGAGAGAATAGTACAATGAATAACTATATCTCATGACCTGTGTTCATTAGTTTGATATATCTGTACATTTGTATATGTATAATAAATTTTTTTGGTAAAATATGACAGAGTTGTTGCCATGAGACTCCTGAATTCTTTAGTATATGTGTTCTAAAAATAAGGACGTTGTTCTACATAACCTCAATACTATTATCACACCTATGATAATTATTGATGCTTTCTTAGTATCTAGTCCATTTTCAGGTTTTCCTCGTTGTCACAGAAATGACTTGTATAGTTTGCTTTTCCAAACCAGGATCCAATGAAAGTTTACATGTTGCATTTGGTTGTTAGATCCTTTTAGTTCATTTTAATGTAAAGCAGTTCTACTTTTTCATTTCCACAATGTCTTTTCTTTTGTGGATTTAAATAAATTCATACACTGTATATAACCATTATTCAGATCAAGGTTTAGAACTCTTGCAGCACCCCAGTAAATTCCCTTGTTCCTCCTTTTAAGCCCTGCACAAAGGGAACACTTACTCTGATTTCTGTCACTCACTACTGATTAGTTTGCCAGTACTTGAGCTTCATATTAAATGAGCTATATAGTGTAAAATATTTTCTGTGGGCTTCTCTTGCTCATTGTATTTTTGAGACCCATCCATGTTGCTGTGCTTATCAGTAGTTATTCCTTTATACTGTGTAGTAGCTATTATATGGTTCTATGGTTATATATGGTATAACCATATCTATGGTTATATATATCATATATATATATCATATATATATATCATATATATATGATATATATATATGGTTAACACCAGATTTCTGTCATATGGTTCACACCAGATTTTGTTGTACACCACAACGTGTTTATGCCTTCTCTTTATTGTTGATTATTTGGGTTGTTACCAGGTTGTGACTGTCTTGGATAAAGCTACTATGCACATTCATTCCTGAAAAAGTCTTTTTATGCACATTATGTTAAGGAGACCAGACTCGGATACAGGACATCCCATGTTATTGTCTGATTTTTTTTCCCATTGTGGTGACATTTAATTTGCTCTTCTAAACTGGAAATTAGGTGTTTAAATTCTACTTGCTTATTGAAAATGTGGCACTTCATTTTCTTCTCCCTTTTCCATGTTTATTTTTTGTTGCAGTCTTGTATTTGTGGCAGTCTCATCTTTGAAACTATGATAATATGAAAGCAAAAATGAGTAAACATGAAAGGTTTTGGTGTATAACACAATATTTTGAGTTGCTCAACAGAACCAAGATTTGAGAGAAAATATATTGCTGGGAAAGAAAGTGTGACTTTTCTCAAGGAACCTTGGGAAAATGATATAATATGCCAAGTAACTCAATTTTAAAGAGCAGCCAAAAATTATATTTCCTATCACTTACACTTTTGATATTTGAAACAAATGTGATACAAAAAAGTATATTTGCTGCTGCTTCTCTCTACCTTCTTCTTACTCAGTAGTGCAGTTTCCATGAGTTTTTTTTTTTTAGGAATATAAGCAGAAGAAATTGGAGGTATAAGAGTAAAGCCCAATGCCTGAGCAGTAAAACCAGCCAATTTGCTTTACCTGAATAGTGTCAGTTTGGGATTAGTCAATATTATATAATTCCCATTTTTTCTTCTCTATATTTCCCTCACCTTGTTACCTCACTCAAATTATTGCTGGCATTGAAGCAAAGAGATCTAGGTCCTTTTCTATCACTATTCATCTGATCATCTGTGATGGTTATCTGGTTTCCTTACTCAATTATGCTGCAGTTGATATTTCCCTGGAATACAGACTTTTTAAAACTTTGCCTATAAAGTACTTCAGACTTACAGAAAAGGAAAAGCTAAATATTGTAATCTTTCCCCACCCTGATTTAATAAATGCCCATTTTACATTTCCTGAAGGTTTTTGTTTTTAAGAAAATGTTACAGATCTAGTTTAAGGCCCTTTTGCACCTCTTTCTGAGTCCAGTTTTCCTCCCTCCCTTCCTAGAGGTAACATAATCACTGTCCTGAAGTTGGACTGTATTCTTTTCATTCAGGTTTTTTATGTTTGCTACATATTTGTGTATGCCTACATAATCTGTATACTATTGCTCTGTTTTAAAATCTTACACAAATGATATAATACTGTAGGTTGTTGTTCAGTCACCAAGTCGTGTCCAACTCTTTGCGACCCCATAGACTGCAGGAAATACTGTCGGTGTCCTGTAAATCTGTTTTCCCACTTCACTGTTTTCTAAAATTTGTCGCCAAGTGTTGATTCTTGCAAATCTAGTTCATTTCCTTAATTGTTACATTTTGTTGTTGTTGTTGTTGTTTAGTTGCTAAGTCACACCTGACATTTTTGTGATTGCATGGACTGTAGCCCATCAGGCTCCTCTCTCCGTGAGTTTCCCAGGCAAGAATACTAGAGTGGGTCGCCACTTCCTTCTCCAGGGGATCTTTTCAACCCAGGGATAGAACCCGCATCTCCTGCATTGGCAGGCAGATTCTTTACCACTGAACTACCTAGGAGGCCCGGTAGTTGCATAATGCTGTATGTTTGCATGGGAGATTTAATTCTTCTTCCCCTATTGATGGACTTTTAACTGCCAGTGTTCCTCTTTTTGAATATTACAAATAGCATTGTAGTGAGAATATTCATACATATCTTGGTGTCCATGAATCTGTTGTTCTCAAGGGCTGGTACTGTGCCCTAGGGAGCCTTGAATATATATCTATACATATACATGAAAGCCTGTTTATAATTATTAGAGATTAAGAATCTAACTCTGTTTTATGTATAAACACAGACCTTCTGTGTGTGTGGAAAAGTTTTAAGTATAGTGATTTTTCCAGTGATGCAGTTACCATGTAAAGTGAGGAAAGAGTATACTTTGTTTTGTTTGGAACTCTGTTAAGAGTTTACTTTTTCAGAAAATCATGGCATCACTGGCAGCTTTGCTTAAATTGAGTTGCCAGTGGGTGGCACCTACCATTCAGCATTTGAAACTGACCAGTTCATGTTGATTCTGTGAATAGGTGCAAAAAGTGTATCCTCAAGCCTAGTCCTGTCTCAGCATTTACACATAGAAATATGTAATTATAAAGTATTTCTGTATTTTTTTTTTTAGTTTTGGCATTGGTTTATTTTTTCAGTTACAGCTATAGGTAAACTACAAAAGTTGTAAAAGCAGAATTTGGGATCTTAGAGACACCCAGTGCTCTAGGGTGTAGATTTAGAAATGAAACTATTGAGTCGTAGGGAATTGTGTTAGTTTCTTAGGGCTTCTATGACAAATCACCATATAACTTGTTGGTTATATGTCATGTAAATTTCAAAGATCTTCCAGTTGACGCTAATTTTTTCACTTTGTTTTTGCTTTTTTTAGTAATGCCTTTTGTTTTCAGTTTCTTTGTTCTTTTTGTTGTTGTTGTTGCTGATAAAGAATGCTACTGAGTCCTTAACTTTTTATGGAACTATAGCATATATTTAGAAAGTGTACGTATACAAAGTGTATAATTACCACCCAGATGGATAGTCAGAATATTATCAGCCCTCCAGGTTGCTTCCTTGTGCTCCATTCCTTCTGGCTACTCCACCTCCCCTCTTCTCTTCCCAGAGGTAACCACTCTCTTGACTTCTATCTCAGTGTATTTTGAACTTGTAATGTCAATTTCTCTCTCTCTTTCTCTCTGCCTCCTTTCACTCCCTGTCTCCTTCCACTTTTTTATGTGACTTCTTTGTGAGAATTCATCCATGTTGTTGCGAAGCAGTAAGTCTTTATCCTTTCTATTGTCCCTTCCCCAACTTTATTGATATATAATTGATACATAGCATTATATATGTTTAAACTGTACAGTATGTTGATTTATGTTTATAAATTGCAAAATGATTGCTACCAAAATATTAGCTACTATCTCCATCCTGTCACATAGTTGCCATTCTTTTTTGAGTTGAGAACAGGTAAGATTTACTTTCTTAGCAACATTCAAGCATATAGTACAGTATTATTAATTATAGTGACCACGCTGTTTACATTAGATACTTGTTAATCTTATAACTAGAAGTTTACACCCTTTGACCACTTATCTCCCCATTTCCCCCACCTCCTCAGCCTTGGGAAGCACCACTCTACTCTCTGTTTCTCTGAGTTGATCTTTTTAGATTTCACATATAAGTGATATCTTACAGGGTTTGTTTTTTTCTGTTTCATTTAGCATAATGCCTTCAAGGTCCATCCAGTTTGTCACAAATGACAGGATTTCATTTTTTCTGTTGGCTGAATAGTGTTGCTACGTATATATCCCATGTTCTTTGTCCATTCATCCAGTTATCCATTGACAGACACTTAGGTTATCTTCTTATCTTGGGTGTTGTGAGTAATGCTGTTGTGAACATGAGCGTACATATATGAGATCTTGATTTCAGTTCCTTTGGGTATACATCCAAAATTAGGATTGCTGGATCATATATGGTCATTCTATTTCGGGTTATTTGAGGAACCTCCGTACTGTTTTCCATAGTGTCTGTGCACAATTTTCATTCCCACAAGCAGTGTCTTTACGATTCCCTTTTCTTTAGATCCTCACCAACACTGGTTATATCATGTCTTCTTCATGATATTTCCTGTGATATGTGTGAAGTGATATCTAATTGTAGTTTTGATTTGCATTTCCCTGATGATTTGTGATGTTGAGCATCTTTTCATGTACCTGTTGGCTGTTTAATTCCTTATGATTATACAGTCAGTCAGTTCAGTCACTGAGTCGTGTCCGACTCTTTGTGACCCCATGGACTGCTGCGCGCCAAGCTTCCCTGTCTATCACCAATTCCTGGAGCTTACTCAAACTCATGTCCATTGAGTCAGTGATCCCATCCAACCATCTCATCCTCTGTTGTCCCCTTCTCTTCCCACCTTCAATTGTTCCCAGCACCAGGGTCTTTTTCAATGAGTCAGTTCTTCACATTAGGTGACCAAAATATTGGAGTTTCAACTATAGCATCAGTCCTTCCAATGAATATTCAGGACTGATTTCCTTTAGGATGGACTGGTTGGATCTCCTTGCAGTCCAAGGAACTCTCAAGAGTCTTCCCCAACACCACACTTCAGAAGCATCAGTTCTTAGGTGCTCAGCTTTCTTTGTAGTCCAACTCTCACATCCATACATGACTACTGGAAAAACCATAGCTTTGACTAGATGGACCTTTGTTGGCAAAGTAATGTCTCTGTTTTTTAATATGCTGTCTAGGTTGGTCATAGGTTTTCTTCCAAGGAATAAGCGTCTTTTAACTTCATGGCTGCAGTTGCCATCTGCAGTGATTTTGGACCCCAAGAAAATAAAGCCTCTCACTGTTTCCATTGTTTCCCCATCTATTTGCCGTGAAGTGATGGGACTGGATTACATGATCTTAGTTTTCTGAATGTTGAGCTTTAACTCAACTTTTTCACTCTCCTCTTTCACTTTCATCAAGAGGCTCTTTAGTTCTTCTTTGCTTTCTTCAATAAGAGTGGTGTCATCTGCAAACCTGAGGTTATTGGTATTTCTCCCGGCAATATTGATTCCAGCTCGTGCTTCATCCAGCCTGACATTTCCCATTGTGTACTCTGCATAGAAGTTAAACAAGCAGGGTGACAATATATAGCCTTGACGTACTCCTTTCTCAATTTGGAAGCAGTCTGTTGTTACATGTCCAGTTCTAACTGTTGCTTCTTGACCTGCATACAGATTTCTCAGGAGGCAGGTCAGGTGGTCTGGTATTCTCCTCTCCTGAAGAATTTTCCAGTTTGTTGTGAACCACACAATCAAAGGCTTTGGCGTAGTCAATAAAGCAGAAGTAGGTGTTTTTCTGGAACTCTCTTGCTTTTCTGATGATTCAGTAGATGTTGGCAATTTGATCTCTGGTTCCTCTGCCTTTCCTAATCCAGCTTGAACATCTGGAAGTTCTCAGTTCATGTAATGTTGAAGCCTGGCTTGAAGAATTTTGAGTATTGCTTTGCTATTATGTGCGATGAGTGCAGTTGTGCAGTAGTTTGAGCATTTTTTGGCATTGCCTTTCTTTGGGATTGGAATGAAAACTGACCTTTTCCAGTCCTGTGGCCACTGCTGAGTTTTCCAAATTTGCTGGGATATTGAGTGCAGCACTTTCACAGCATCATCTTTTAGGATTTGAAACAGCTCAGCTGGAATTCTCTCACCTCCACTAGCTTTATTGGCAGTGATGCTTCCTAAGGCCCACTTGACTTCACATTCCAGGACATCTTGCTCTAGATGAGTGATCACACCACTGTGGTTATCTGGGTCATGAAGATCTTTTTTGTATGATTCTTCTGTGTATTCTTGCCACCTCTTCTTAGTATCTTCTGCTTTTGTTAGATCCATACCATTTCTGTCCTTTATTGTGCCCATCTTTGCATGAAATGTTCCCTTGGTATTTCTAATTTTCTTGAAGAAGTCTCTTGTCTTCCCATTCTATTGTTTTCCTCTATTTCTTTGCACTGATCACTGAGGAAGGCTTTCTTATCTCTCCTTGCTATTCTTTGGAACTCTGCATTCAAATGGGTGTATCTTTCCTTTTCTCCTTTGCTTTTCACTTCTCTTCTTTTTCACAGCTGTTTGTAAGGCCTCCTCAGACAACTGTTTTGCCTTTTTGCATTTCTTTTTTTGGGGATGGTCTTGATCACTGCGTCCTGTATAAAGTAATGAACCTCTGTCCATAGTTCTTCAGGCACTCTATCAGATCTAATCCCTTGAATCTATTTGTCACTTCCATTGTATAATCTTAAGGGATTTGATTTAGGTCATACCTGAATGGTCTAGTGGTTTTCCCTACTTTCTTCAAGTTAAGTCTGAATTTAGCTATAAGGAGTTCATGATCTGAGCCACAGTCAGCTCCCAGACTTGTTTTTGCTGACTATGTAAAGTTTTTCCACTTTTGGCTGCAAAGAATATAGTCAATCTGATTTCGCTATTGACCATCTGGTGATGTCCATGTGTAGAGTCTTCTCCTTTGTTGTTGGAAGAGGGTGTTTGCTATGACCAGTGTGTTGTCTTGGTAAAACTCTGTTAGCCTTTGCCCTGCTTCATTCTGTACTCCAAGGCCAAATTTGCCTGTCACTCCAGGTGTTTCTTGACTTCTATTTTAGCATTCCAGTTCCCTATATAATGAAAATATATAATGAAAAGGACATCTTTTTCAGGGTGTTAGTTCTAGAAGGTCTTGTAGGTCTTCATAGAACCATTCAGCTTCAGCTTCTTCAGAATTACTGGTCAGGGCATAGACTTGAATTACTGTGATATTGAATGGTTTGCCTTGAAAATGAACAGAGATCATTCTGTCATTTTTGAGATTGCATCCAAGTACTGCGTTTCAGACTCTTTTGTTGACTGTGATGGCTACTCCATTTCTTCTGAGGGATTCTTGGCCACAGTAGTAGATATAATGGTCATCTGAGTTAAATTCACCCATTCCAGTCCATTTTAGTTCACAGATTCCTAAGATGTTGACATTCACTCTTGCCATCTCCTGTTTGATGACTTCTAATTTGCCTTGACTCATGGACCTAACATTGCAGGTTGGTATGAAATATTGCTCTTTCCAGCATCAGACTTGACTTCCATCACTAGTCACATCCACAGCTGGGTGTTGTTTTTACTCTGTCTCTGTCTCTTCATTGTTTCTGGAGTTATTTCTCCACCGATCTCCAGTAGCATATTGGGCACCTGCTGACCTGGGGAGTTCATCTTTCAGTGTCCTATCTTTTTGCCTTTTCATACTGTTCATGGGATTCTCAAGGCAAGAATACTGAAGAGGTTTGCCATTCCCTTCTCCAGTGGACCATGTTTTGTCAGAACTCTCCACCAAGAACTGTCTGTCTTGGGTGTCCCTACATGGCATGGCTCATAGTTCTCAACATGGCAGAGTAGAAGGACGTACACTCATCTTCTCCTGTGAGAACTCCACAATTACAACTCGCTGCTGAACAACCATCGACAGGAGAATGTTGGATCCCACCAAAAAAAGTTAGCTCACGTCCAAGAGCAAAGGAGAACCATCCAGGAGGATGGTAGGAGGGGTGAAATCATGTTTAGAATCAAACCCCACCAGAGATGCTTGGAGGGTTCAAACAAATGTTTTACGCACCAGGACCCAAGGACCCCACAGAGACTGAGCCAGAACTGTGTTTGAGTGTCTCCTGCAGAGGTATGAGTCAGCAGGGGCTCTGGGTGCAGTAGACCTGGGTATGGCATAAGCCCTCTTGGAGGAGGTAGCCATTAACCCTACCGTGAAGCTGCCAGAACTTACACAGGACTAAGGAAATAGACTTTTGGAGGGCACAAACAAAACCTTGTGCCCACCAGGATCCAAGAGAATGGAACAGTGACCCCACAAGAGACTGACCCAGACTTGCCCGTGAGTGTTCTGGAGACTCTGGCAGAGGCGTGGGTTGGGGGTAACTTGCTGCAGGGTTGGGGGCATGCAACAGTGTGTGTGCACGGGACCTTTTGAAGTAGGTTGCCATTATCTTCATTACCTCCACCATAGTTTGGCCTCAGGTGAAATAATAGGGAGGGAACACCGCCCTGTCCATCAACAGAAAATTGGATTAAAGGTTTACTGAGCATGGCCCTGCCCATCAGAACAAGACCCAGTTTCCCCCTCAGTCAGTCTCTCCCATCAAGAAGCTTCTATAAGCCTCTTATCCTTCTCCATCAGAGGGCAGGCAGAGTGAAAACCACAGTCAGAGAAAACTAACCAGTCTGATCGCATGGACCAGCAGCCTTGTCTAACTCATGGTTATACAGAGGAAGTGACAAATAGATTCACAGGATTAGATCTGATAGACAGGGTACCTGAAGAAATAGGGACAGAGGTTCATGACGTTGTACAGGAGGCAGTGATCAAGACTATTCCCAAGAAAAAGAAATGCAAAAAGGCAAAATGGTTGTCTAAGGAGGCCTTACAAATAGCTTAGAAAAGAAGAGAAACTAAAGGCAAAGGAGAAAAGGAAAGATATACTCATCTGAATGCAGAGTTCCAAAGAGTAGCAAGGAGAGATAAGAAAGCCTTCCTCAGTGATCAGTGCAAATAAATAGAGGAAAACAATAGAATGGGAAAGACTAGAGATCTCTTCAAAAAAATTAAGAGATACCAAGGGAATATTTCATGCAAAGATGGACACTGTAAAGGACAGAATTGGTATAGACCTATCAGAAGCAGATGATGTTAAGAAGAGGTCCAAGAATACACTGAATAACTATACAAAAAAGATCTTAATGACCCAAATAACCACAGTGGTGTGATCACTCACCTAGAGCCAGACATCCTGAAATGCAAAGTCAAGTAGACCTTAGGAACCATCACTACCAACAAAACTAGTGGAGGTGAGGGAATTCCAGTTGAGTTATTTAAAATCCTAAAAGATGATGCTGTGAAAGTGCTGCACTCAATATGCCAGCAAATTTGGAAAACTCAGCAGTGGCCACAGGACTGGAAAAGGTCAGTTTTCATTCCCATCCCAAAGAAAGGCAGTCCCCAAGAATGCTTAAACTACTGCACAACTGCACTCATCTCACACAATAGTAAAGTAATGCTCAAAACTCTCCAAGCGAGTCTTCAACAGTACATGAACTGTGAAGCTGAATTTAGAAAAGACAGGGGAACCAGAGATCAAATTGCCAACATCCATTGGATCATAGAAAAAGCAAGAGAGTTCCAGAGAAGACATCTACTTCTGCTTTATTGACTATGCCAAAGTCTTTGACTGTGTGAGTCACAACAAACTGTGGAAAATTCTTCAAGACAGGGAAATAACAGATCACCTTACCTGCCTCCTGGGAAATCTGTATGCAGGTCAAGAAGCAACAGTTAGAACTGGACATGGAGTAGTGGACTGGTTCCAAATTGGGAAAGGAGTAGTACGTCAAGGCTGTATATTGTCACCCTGCTTTTTTAACTTATATGCAGAATCGTCATGTGAAATGCCAGGCTGATTGAAGTAGAAGCTGGAATCAAGATTGCAGGGAGAAATATCTGTAACTTTAGATATGCAGATGACACCACCCTTATGGCAGAAAGCAAATAAGAGCTAAAGAGCTTCTTGATGCAAATGAAAAAGGAGAGTGAAAAAGTTGGCTTAAAACTCAACATTCAGAAAACTAAGATCATGACATCTGGTCCCATCACTTCATGGCAAATAGATGGGGAAACAAAACAGTGAGATACTTTATTTTCTTGGGCTGCAAAATCACTGCACATGGTGACTACATCATGAAATTAAAGGACGCTTGCTCTTTGGTAGAAAAGCTATGACCAACCTAGACAGCATATTAAAAAGCAGAGATATTACTTTGGCGACAAGGTCCGTCTAGTCAAAGCTATGGTCTTTTCAGTAGTCATGTATAGGTGTGAGAGTTGGACTGTAAAGAAAGCTGAGCACTGAAGAATTGATGCTTTTGAACTGTGGTGTTGGAGAAGACTCTTGCAAGTCCCTTGGACTGCAAGGAGATCAAACCAGTCCGTTCTGAAGGAAACCAGTCGTGGATATTCATTGGAAGGACTGATGCTGAAGCTGAAGCTCTAATACTTTGGCCACTTGATGCGAAGAACTGACTCATTTGAAAAGACCCTGATACTGGGAAAGATTGAAGGTAGGAGGAGAAGGGGACAACAGAGGATGAGAATGTTGGATGGCATCACTGACTCGATGGACATGAGTTTCAGTAAGTTCCAGGGGTTGGTGATGGTAGGGAAGCCTGGCGTGCTGCAGTCCATGGGATCACAAATAGTTGGACACAACTGAGACTGAGTGAACTGAACTGAACTTGGAAAACTATTCCTTTTCTCTATGTCCATTCTATTGTTGATGACATTTTCATATTTTTCCAATTTTGTAATATTAGAAATTGTGCTGCGATGAACATTTCTGTGCATGTCCTTGCATATTTTGAATTCAGCAACATTGCTGAAATCTCCTGTAAATTATTTGGATTTCCTATGTGGAAAATCATGTTTACAGATAAAGTCAGTTTTGACTTCTGTACAATCTTTTTTCTTTTTCTTACTTATGTCTTGACTAGTACAGTGTTAAGTAGTGGGAATAACAGTACATATAGTTGTCATTTTATTTAAGTTATGGTGAAGTCACCAGTATTAGATAGAATCTTAAAAAAGTGCTGTCAGTGGACTAGTTTTTGACTTTAAAAAGCAATGACAATTTCATATATTTCAACCTAATATAATATTGGATGTAGGATTTTCATTTAAGTTAAGAAAGTTCCCTTCTATCCCTAATTTTTTTTTTTTTTTTTTGGCCACACTGTTTGGCCTATGTGATGTGGAATCTTAGTTCCCTACCAGTGATTGAACCAGGGACCTTGGAAGTGAGAGTGCAGAGTCCTAACCACTGGACTACCATGGAATTCCCCATAATATTTAAAATATTCTGAGCTTGAATTATACTGAATGGTTTTCCCTAAGCCTAATGTTGTGTTGTTCAGTTGCTCAGTTGTGTCCAACTCTTTGCGACCCCATGGATTGTAGCCCACCAGGCTCCTCTGTCCATGGGATTTTTTTTATGGCAAAAATACTGGAATGGTTTGCCATTTCCTCCTCCAGGAAAATATTGAATATTTTATAATTTTTATAAAATTTATTGTATACTATTTACTTTGGCTTATGAGCTATTTTAAGAGTTTGTTTAAATTTCAAGATATAGAACTTATATGTGTCTTTTTCTTCCTCCCCTTCCCTCTTCTCCCACTCCCCATGCATGCACACACACATATACATGCATTCTGTCTTTTATTGTGGTATTTTTTTTTTTTAAATCACTCATTTATTTAATTGTTTCTGGCTATGCTGGTCTTCGTTGTTGCGCGCAGTCTTTCTCTAGTTGTGTGAGTGGGAGTTACTCTCAGTTGTGGTGCACAGGCTTCTCATTTTAGCGGCTTCTCTTGCTGCAGATGACTTCGGTAGTTGCCGCATACGGGCTCTAGAGCACTGGCTCAGTAGTTGTGGCTCATGGGTTTAGTTGCCCTGCACCACATGGGATCTTCCCAGACCAGGAATTGAACCTGTGTCCCCTGCCTTGGGAGGCAGATTCTTAACCCCTGGACCACTGGCGAAGTCCTAATGTGTTTTAATATAATTGCATTGGGAGTATTGAATGAAATTTGGGTCATACTGATTGTTTTTGTTGTAATTTTCAGTGTATTGTTATCCAATTATTATGTATATATTTATAAATAATCCAATTATTGCAAATGTTGCAAATTCACTTGAAAATGATATATTGATTTATTTGTTGGATGTAGGGTTCTATCTGCCATTATCAGATCATTTATTTTCTCTGAAATATCTTCAAGTCTATATTAAATTTTTTGTCTGCATATAACCTGTACCAGACTGTAATGGAGTTAATAGAATCTTCAGTCTTGATATTAAAATCTTCACTATGATAATGTGTTTTCACTTTATGCTTGATACATTCTAGTAAACTATGATGTATAGAATTATATATTCATTTCTATTCTGTTTTGCACTGGGTTTGTATTTTCCATCTGAGAATTTGTGGGTTTCTGCTGTTCTGGGACATTTTTAGCTTTTATATCTTTCAATATTGTTTTTATGCTGTTCTCTCTTTTCTGCGGGCAGTACAATTAGACATATATTAGAACTTTTATATTTTCTTTCTTAAGTACTTTTTGTTATAATATTTATTTTTGTATCCTCTTGTTTTGAGATAATTCTGTAGTGTTATTTCCTTATTAACTTAAAATTTTAAGTCTTCTCTATTAGAGATTTTTAACTTCATTGACTACATATTCTAGGATTTCTCATTTAGTGTCTCTTTTTAAACATATGCCAGATAATTACATTTTTCCTATTTTAATTTCATAATTTTTGTTTTTTATGGAATTTTCTCCCCTTATTAGATGAAAGATTTTAAATACTTAACATTGTTTTCAGGTTGTGTAAATTTCTTTAGTTTTCTTTCATATTCTTTCAGTAATATTTGTAGTTTTCAGAATACATGTCTTACACATATTTTGTTAAATTTGTACCTTAGCAGTACATGCCTTAGATTTTAATGATATTATAAATGGTGTTAAATTTTCTAAAATATTGTTTCTAATGTATAGAAATAAAGTTGATTTTTTGCATATTGAATGCAAAAAATTCCTATATCCTTTTATGGTTATTGAGACTTGTTCTATGGCTCATATCATCTGTCTGGATTCGTGTTTTCATGTGTACTTCTGTTGTTGTATAGAGTATTATGTAAATGTCAGTTAGGTCAAATTACTTGAATGCTATTGTCTATATCTTCTGTACCCTTTATGATTTTTTTCTTCTTCTTATATCGGTTACTAGGAAGTGTCAAAATTCAGTTTATAATTTTTTGCATCATTACTTTGACATTGTGTTATTAGGTGCATACAATTTAATTTTCTGTATCTTTTCATAAATCAAATTTTTAATTGATATGAAGTGTTCCACTTTAACCTTGGTAATCTTTCTCTGAAGTCTACTTTATATCATATTAAAATGGCTACCCTAGATTTCTTATGATTAGTGAATGTATGGTATATCTTTTTTTATAATTTTAGTTTAACCCTGAATCTTTTAAAAATTTGAGAAATAATTCACACATCATAAAATCCACCCTTTTAAAGTATACAGTTCAGCAAATTATTATATATTCACGAAGTTGTGTAATAATCACTACTAGTTCCAGAACATTTTCATTACCCCATAAAGAAATTTCATAATTTCATCTCCCTCTCCCCCAACCCCTGGCTACCAGTAATCTAATTTCTAGATCTATGGATTTGCCTATAATGAACATTTTTGTAAGTGGAATTATATAATATGTGGACTTCCGTGTCTGACTTCTTTCAGTTAGCATAATGTTTTTAAGATTCATCCATGTCATTGTATATATCAGTATATTATAAGTGCTTTATTCCTTTTTATGGCCAAATCATATTCTACTGTATGGATATACCACATTTAGCTTATCCACATTTTGCTTATCCATCAGTTGATTGACATTTGGGTTGTATCCACATTTTGGCTATTACGAATAATGCTGTTATACTTTTGTACATGTTATTGTGTGGATGTATGTTTTCATTACTCCTGGGTGTATACCTAGCAAGTTGCTGGTTCTTGTGGTAGCTGTTTACTTTTCTTGAGGAACTACAAAAATTTTACCATAGTGACTACACCATTTTACTTTTCCATCAGCACAGTATGAGGGTTCCAATTTTTTGACACCCTCCCTGACACTTGTTCTGTCCATCGTTTTATTTATAGCCATCCTAGTGAGTATGAAGAGAAATCTCACTGTGATTTTGATTTATATTTCCTTAGTGACTAATGATGTTGAACATGTTTTCATGTGCTTTTTGGCCATTTGTTCATCTTCTTTAGAGAGATGCCTGTTGGTTTTTCCATCATGTATTTTGGAGTTGTTAAGTTCATATATCTTTATGTTGTTGTATCTTCTTAAAGTGTAATTATTGCCTATCTTTTTACTTGTTATGTCATTTATAATGCATAGGTTATTTTTTTCCACCCTTTTACTTATCAACCCATGTGTGTCTTTGAATTTAAAGCAAGTCTCTTGTTTTCAACACATGGTTGGATTATAATTTTTTTTTTAAACGTATTTTGTAAAAATTTATGTTTGGCTGTTCTAGGTCTTCACTGCTGTATGAGCCTTTCTCTAGTTGTGGCGAGCGGGAGCGTCTCTCTAGTTTGGGTACGTGGCGTTTCGTTGCAGCGGCTTCCCTTATTGCAGAGACGGGCTCTAGCGTGTGCAGCCTTCAGAGCGCAGCATGTGGGCGCCCTCGCTGTTTCTCCTGGGCTCTGGGGCACAGGCTCAGCACTTGGGGTGCATGGGCTTAGCTGTTCCGTGGCATGTGGGATCTTCTCAGACCAGGGGTCCAGCCCACGTCTCCTGCATTGGCAGGTGGGTTCTTTACCACTGAGTCCCCAGGGAAACCTGGACTATAGTTTTTAGTCCATCTTGCTAAACTCTACCTTTTGATGAGAAGTGTTTAGTCAGTTTACCTTTAATATAAGATAAGGTAGGATTTACCTTTGTCATTTTGCTATTTGTTTTCTGTCTTTTCTGTATTAATGCCTTTTTTGTTTCTCTTTTTCTGCATTAGGGACTTCTTTAGTGTTAACTATTATCTAGTGTGCCATTTTAATTCCCTTGTTTCTATTACTGTATTGTTTGAGTTATTTTCTTAATGGTTGTTCTGGGGTTCACAGTTAATATTTTAATTTTTAACAATATAGTATGGATTAATACCAATTTAATTTGAATAACACATAAAACCTTTGCTTTTATTTAGTTTGTTCCCTCTCCTCCTCTTTATAATTTTATTATCATGCAGATAACATCTTTATACATATACGCTCTTCAACATAATTTAGTAATTGTTGTTTTATTCAATTTTATTTTAAATAAGAATGGATAAGTGAGAGAAAAATACAATTATATTGTCTTAGGTTTACCCGTGTAGTTCCCTTACTGGTGTTTAGTTTTTCCCGTACATTTTAGCTGCTGCCCTTTCATTTTAATTTGAAGGATTCTCTTTAGTAATTCTTGTAGGAAAGTTCTCATGATAAATTATCATTTTGTTTAAGAAAAGCCTTAATTTTCCATCTTTTGTGAAGGAGAATATCCTGGATATTGAACTATCGAATATCTTCTTTTAGTACTTTGAATACGTCATTCCACCTTCTTCTACTTCATGTTTCTGATGAGAAATCAGCTGTTATTACTATTGAGGTTTTCTAGTACCTACTGAAACATTTTCCCTTTGCTTCTTTCAAGATTCTTCATCTTTGTCTTTGAAAAAGTCTGATTATGATGTGTGTGATTTGGAGTTATTGGAGTTTGTTGGATTGAATATATAGATTGTTTTTCTTTAAATTTCAGAAGTTTTCATCCATTAGTTCAGCTACTGTTCTTTCTGGCTGCTTGTCCTCTATTTTAGGGGGTCCCATTATATCTATGTTACTGTGCCTTATGGTTTCCCACAGGTCTCAGAGACTGTTTCATTTTTCTTTTCTCTTTCTTTACCTCAGGCTGGATAATCTCAATTGACTACTTTTCAGGTTCATTTATTCTTTCTTCTGCCAACTTATATCTGCTCTTGAGATTCTCTAGTGAATTTTTCGTTTATTATGTACTTTTCAACTCTAAAATTTCTGTGTTTTAAAGTAATTTCTATCTACCTATTGATATTCCTTATTTGATGAGACATAATTGATGACGAACTAAAGCACTTCTTGAGAGTGAAACGGGAGGGTGAAAAAGCTAGCTTGAAACTCAACATTCAAAAAACTAAGATCATACCATCCAGTCCCATCACTTTATGGCAAATAGAAAGGAAAAAAGTAAAAGCAGTGACAGATTTTGTTTTCTTGGGCTCCAAAATCACTGTGGATGGTGACTGTAGCCATGAAACTAAAATATGCTTGCTCCTTGGGAGAAAAGCTATGACAAAACTAGACAGCACATTAAAAAGCAGAGACATTGCTTTGCTGACAAAGGTCAGTATAGTCAAAGCTATGTTTTTTCCAGTAGTCATGTACAGATGTGGAATTGGACCATAAAGAAGGCTGGGCACCAAAGACTTGATGCTTTTGAGTTGTGAAGCTGGAGAAGTCTTGAGAGTCCCTTGGACTGCAAGGAGATCAGACCAGTCAATCCTAAATGAAATCAACCCAGAATATCCTGATGCTGAAGCTGAAGCTCCAGTCCTTTGGCCACCCAATGCGAGGAGCTGACTCATTGGAAAAGACTCTGATGCTGGGAAAGATTGAAGGCAGGAGGATAAGGGATCAGCAAAGGATGAAATGGTTAGATCGCATCATCAACTCAGCAGACATGAATTTGAGCTAATTCCAGGAGATAGTGGAGGACAGAGAAGCCTGGTATGCTACAGTCCATGATGTTGCAAAGAGGTGGACATGACTTAGGAACTGAACAACAACAAAAACAAAGGCAATAATTATCCATATGATTGTTTTAAGTCAACCAGTTTGTTATTTATTTTCTGTTTGTTCCATAGGATTGTCTTTAAACCTTCTTTTAATGCCTTCTTTTTGGAATGTTCCATGGTATTCCTTTAAAGAATGGTAGAATTTGTAGAATTGTAGATAAGAAAAGATGTCATGTCTTCTTATCATATATAACAAATTGGGAAGACACTCAGCAGTTTTCAGTGAGGACAATTAGAGCTGTACTGCCCAGTATAAACTAGTTGCCCTAAGTAAGTGATAAATTATCACTAGTGATAAATTTTGTGATAAATTAACTTTATAATAATTTTATTTAATTCAGTATATCAAGATATTATCCTTTCAACATGTAGTTAATATAAAAGTTGTTAATGAGATGTTTTACACTATTTTTGGTAAAAATTCCTTAAAATATTTTAGAACAAGTCTTCAAAAATCTTCAAAATCTTGTGTTTCATACTAACCATCCATCTCAATTTGGAGCAGTCACATCTGTAAGCATAACAAATATGTAGAAGGACTCTACAGGTTTGTTTTAAATGAGGAGTAGAAAATGAAGCTTTCAGACAGAGTGAAATTTCTGAGGACCTTAATTGATTTTAATAATCAGTAGTGAATTATTAGGACAGAAGTAGAAAATAGAATAAGAGGTAGATAGACTCAAAGTAACTGGCATAGAAAATAATCTTAGCTGCTGTATACAAAGGGACATGAAGTGACTCATTTATTGTGTGACTTTAAGTAGTAAATTACCTTGTCTTTATTGGGGATCTGTTGTTTCCCTGCATAAAAATTTCAGAGCTTTACTAGATTATTTCTAAGATGCTTCTTAATACTGAGAGTCTGAGTATTTGGATACATTGATGAGGAAATTAAAATTTCTGTTCTCAAGAGTTTATAGTCAAGTTAAAGAGGTAAGGTGTACCTATCTGATGGACGTGTGGGGAGACAATTAGGGCCTTAAAAGAACTGTAAAATGCTATGAGAAACTAAGACTTATTTACTTGAATATAATAAATTCACAACAAATGTTTGAATTAGAATGAATTCAGTAGTGATAATTGGCCAATCAAGAGAAGTTTTGTATATTGAGATGTCAGTTAATGAAAGCCTTGGGAGATAGAAGTAGGTGAGGAGGAGATGGAATGGAGTAGTAATCCATATAATGAAAGAATGTGTGGCGAGAAATCCATGTGTGTTTGAAACAATAACACATGTACTTTGTAGTTTCAGGAGATATTGAGTAATATAGGTATGTGATAAATTGGATTCAAATCTGTCTAAGATGTAGACAGCCTTCTGTATTCTACTAAGGATAGTTGATCACTGGCATGAAATATGGCAGAAACTGGAACGACCTTGCTGTGTATGTTTCAGAAACCCTACATCGTTGTGTCAGTCCTGAGAATAGTTAAGTACAGTTTTATATTTAAAAAATATTTCCCTGGGCTGGAAACTTTACAGTTCACTTGCTTTGAAAGTTTGCCATATTTCTTTTGATGAGGGTGTGTATGGGCTGCAGCTTAGGGCACTGCAGGTCAGATCTGTGCTTTGTTTTGGTATTTTTTGTCCTCTAGTATAGTGCTTTATTTCTGCTGAATCTTTATCCTTTGTGATTAAATGATGCTGAATAAGTTTATGTCAGCATTCTACATAAAGTAGGAGCCTAAGGCTAACTGTTTAAAACTATTAGTGTCTGTCCCAAGAGCCAGTACGTAGAGCTTCAAATGTCGCACAAGTAACCAAGTGGAAAATCATAGATTTCTCAGAGGGATGGAAGTTATAAAGACATTTCATTTAACTCTGTAAACACTAGAATCTCTCTCTTTTTTTTAACCTGTGCATATTTTTATTAGCTTAGCAGACTAGTGATTTTATGTAATGTTTGATAAGTTATTTTAATATGATAGTTTAGGGAATTCATGAAGCAGTCACATTCATCTCTCTCATTTCTTTCAGGTAACTTGCCCAGGAGTGGTGCTGAAAGACAAGGAGGACATCTATCTTAGCATCTGTGTGTTTGGCCAATACAAAAAGACACAATGTGTCCCAGCCAATTTTCCATTGGTCTTCAATGCCAGAATGGTGTTTGAAAAGGTGAATTCAAATATTCTATCAAATGTTAACAAATAAAAAAATTAAAGCGGTTCCAAAATTTGAATAGCACAAAATTTGAATATGTACTTAAATTGAAAAGATTTATAACTTAAATCTGGAAGCTTGAAAATAGATATTCCTTATATTATACACTGAATCAGTTACCTCTTTTGCTTGATGGATCAGTTTACATCTAAAATTGTCTTAGTGGTCTTTATGTAAAAAATAGCACCTTGAATTATAAATACTTATCTTCATAAGAAAGAGAGAGAAAGGGGAGATTTTAATAGGTAAGAATAGGTCATATTTTACTTATGGCTGTCCTGTACTTCTTTCTATAGATCTCTTTTCTTTTTTTCCCTTGAATCTAATGCTTTTGATTAATTATTACCAATTGTATTCCTCACCTTTCTTTCCTTGCCTAGTTCCCTCCTTCCCTTTTTTCTCTTCCTCCTTACTTCCTTTCTTATTTTCTTTTCTCTTCTCCATGAATAAATACAGAGCACCTGCTCTGTTCCATGCACTGTTCTAGGCACTGAATAAACAATACAAACATTTTCCCCTCTTGGAGCTTTCATTATAATAGGAAAAACAAACAGTAATTAAGTAAATGCATGAGTAATACACTTTTAGATAGTAGGTGTCATGGACTGTGGTGGTGTAGAAGACTCTTGAGAGTCCCTTGGACCGCAAGGAGATCCAACCAGTCCATCCTAAAGGAAATCAGTCCTGAATATTCATTGGAAGGATTGATATTGAAGCTAAAATTCCAATACTTTGGCCGCCTGATGTGAAGAACTGACTCATTTGAAAAGATCCTGATGCTGGGAAAGATTGAAGGCGGGAGGAGAAGGGGACGACAGAGGATGAGATGGTTGGATGGCATCACCGACTCAATGGACATGAGTTTGAGTAAACTCCGGGAGTTGGTGATGGACAGGGAGGTCTAGTGTGCTGCAGTCCATGGGGTAGCAAAGAGTTGGACACGACTGAGTGACTGAACTGAACTGAGCTGTCATGAAGAGAATAAAGGGAGGGTAAGGGGACAGAGGGATTAAGAGGATTGTTTGTTTTAAAGGTGTTGGTCAGAGAAGGCAGTAACATTGAAATTGAGTCTGAATTATGAGGTAGTATTTAAATGTCTAGGATAAAAGCATTCTAAGCAGAGGAACAGCAAATATAAAGCTGTCTTCTTGGGAATAAGCTTAATGAGAAGGAGGAACAGTAAGAAAGCAAATATGACCATGGTAACAAAGAGAAGACTGCTAGTAGATGAAATTGGAGAGGGAAGCAGAGCCAGCTGTAATTTTTATTTGTTGGTAAAATCTTCCATGGTGATCATGGGAAACAGAGAAGTGACAATTCTCAATAATGTCAAAAGTTTCTTTGGTTGGGAAAGGAATATTCTGGCAATGAGAAAGAAAGCACAAAGACTGTCTCATATATGTCTTCCTTTTACTTTTTCTTCTCCATCCTGTTTCTCTCTGCCTTCTCTCACCATAGGTGTTCCCTGAAGCAGTGGACCCTGGAGATGTGGTTGCACAGCTTGAATGTAAGTTTTTAACTTTTAATTCCTGATTTGGAGAGATTTTAGAATTATGCTCTTTAATCCTGAGTTAGATAAAAGTCAAAGAGGGTCTAATAAGAACTTGACAAATCTCAAGGTGAGGGCTTTTTTTTTTTTTTAACTTTTTTTAGAATTTCAGAATATACCTGGAAGTAATAATAATTAAAAAAAAATACATGTGTCGCAGAGACGGGGAATTTTTCCTTTTTCTGGGTTTGATTTGAAAATAACAAAAAGAGTTATTTGAACTTTTTATTGACTAAGATGTTATGAGTTGTTAATGATGTAAGGATTGTGATTCGTGTTAAGTGGGATTCTGCCCTGCAAACAAAAATCTGTCTTTAACCTCATTGTGTTGCAAGTCAAGAGAGTAAATAATGGAAGATTGAAGTAATAGTAGCTTGAAATAATTATTTGCTTTTGTGTTTTTATGGTACACAGTATGTAAATAAATTATTTGAAAGTGACATTTTCAAGGTTGTGGTTAGCAGTAAATTCCTCAAAGTACTAGGAATCAACTATAAAAAGATCCAGTTATTTGTGAGAACATCAATGCAAAGTATATTGGGGAGAAGTTATTCAAGCTCTGAATATGAAGTAAAAAGCTCTGTTGCTTATCTTTGTAATCAGAAAGGGATTAGGAATTACCAGATTGGTCTAATGTATAACTGTGGCTCAAAACGCCAATGATATTGAGCCTCATCAGTGTCAGCTGTCCCTTCCATACGGTTTGCACCCCATTGGAAGTCTGCAATATAGAAACATGCAACTTGGCACCATGCTAGAATCTGTACATACAGGTAGAAATAGGGCTGGTTGATTTCTACCCCTGGAAATCCTTCTCCAGGGGTTCTTCCCTACACGGGGATCAAACCCAGGTCTCCTGCATTGCAAGCAGATTCTTTACCATTTGAGCCACCAGGTGCTAGTGGGTAAATGGCTTCTAATTTTTTGAACGTCTTGTTCAGTATCTGGGAAACTGTACATCTTAGAAAATATGAAGATAATTATTTCTCTCATCATTCTGAAATTTTGTTAAACATAGTTATTTTTCTCTTTCATGTGAAATTTAGGAACTCTAAGAAGGGTACTTGATGATTTATCTGGAATCTTTCTTGCCTAGATTTCCCTGATTCAATTTTTCTGTTAAGTCTCTTCTCTTGTCCCTGACTTTCTACTTTTTGGTATCTATCTCAAATTCATGTTTGTCCGTCCTGTCTTTAAATATTGGTATTCTTCTGGCTTCACTTCTATGGTCTCTTTTTAACTTAGTTTCTACTGTCTCCTTATATGATATTCTCCAAGGACTTGGCTTCATGTTTTACTTGTCTTTTTTTTTTTTTTTTTTAAACCTGTCTTCTGATGACTTCATGAGAGTCTTTATCCCTGACCTCTCTGGTGAGCTTTGGGCTCTCTTTTCTTTTATTTTCTTCTCAGTTTTGCAACTTTTTGTTGTGTCCTAACCTTACTAATGTGAAAATTAAAACTATGCTAAAAGTAGAAGGGATGGAATGATGAAATCCCATAATACCTGTTAGCTTTAATAGTTTTTGACATTTACCTATTATATTGTATGTTAACCCTTGAAAGATTGTTGCTGAATCACGAAAGATGCCAGGATTCTTGGCCTCTGGAGAAGAAGGATTCAATCTGGGGCCAGAGACGAGGCTTGATCACTCAGAGCTTTTGTGTAATAAAGTTTTATTAAAGTATAAAAGAGATAGAAAAAGCTTCTGACACAGACATCGGAAGGGGGATGGAGAGTGCCCCCTTGCTAGTGTTAGCAATGGAATTATATACCTTTTAATTAGTTACTACAGTGAATCAAAAGAATGTCTGGAGTTTGTGAAAATTTTACCAGACCCACTCCCACAATTACATTTTAGGATAACAAGATTACAATTAAATAATAGAAAGATCCTACCAGACCCACTCATATACATTCTAAGATATCAGGATTAGTTAGAAGGTTTTCAGGAAGGAGAAACTGTCCTCAAGCAGGATATATTGTTGTTGTATAATCCCTAGTACAGAGTTTAAACTGAGTTGTGTAATTGACTAAGACTAAGGAATATAGATAAAAAAAGTTTGTCCTTTCCTCCTGCTTGAGAATTCCAGACCCCTATCTCCACTTCCAGAGCCCCAGACCCCTTTCTTCTCCTTGGAGACCCTGGACTTCTTATCAATCAGCCTAAGAATTGACTCTCTGATACTTTTGACCTGATACTTAAAAAAAGGCATTGGAATATTTAAAAGAAAATTCTCTACATACATTATTTCATTGCAAATATTCTGGCATGACCTCTAATTGATAGTTTCTTTGAAGAAAATAAAACCTCTCTACTAGTATCATACCTAACAAAATTAATAATAGTTCCTTATTAACATCAAATAATTAGTCATTGTGCAAATTTCTCCAGTTATAACCAAAATGTCTTTATACAGTTGGTTTGTTAAAATCAGGATCCCATGAAGGTGTGGTTCATATTCTATTTATAGCTGTTTAGCTCTTAGGTTTATTTTTTTCTGTAGTAGTGTCTCTCACTTTTTTTTTTTTCCTAATGCTGTGAGTTTGTTAAAAAAATCAAGTTCTTTAGAATATCCTACAGTTTGGATTTGGTTGATTGCTTCCTTAAAGTGTTGTTTAGCTTATTCATCACTTTATTATGTAAACTGATAATTAGAGCTAAAGGTTTGGTTTGATTCATGCTTATTTTATTTTCTTTTTGGCAAGAGTATTGTGTAAACTGATAATTAGACCTAAAGGTTTAGTTCAATTCAGGCTTCTTTTTCTTCCCCCCACAAGAATCCTTCATAATTAGTGCTCTGTACTTATTGCATAATATCAGGTGGCATATAATATCTGACTGTCTTAAGTTTAGTGATATTGAGATTGATCTTATTTGCTTCAGACAGTATCAGCTTGATATTATTCCATAATAAATTTTTTCTACAGTCTTTCATCTAACAGCTTTAGTATTCCTTGAGACCCATATTTTCATTAGAGATGATGAAATGTGGTTTTTTTTAATATTGTCATTTTTCTGTATTTGTTAGTTGGAATTCTTCTATTAAAGATATTTCCCTCATCAGCAGTGTGGTTGGTGGTTTAGTCGCTAAGTCGTGTCTGACTTTTGAGATCCCATGGATTGTAGCCCTCTAGGCTCTTCTGTCCATGGGATTCCTGGCAAGAATGTTGGAGTGGGTTGCCATTTCCTTCTCCGTATCAGCAAGGTAGTGAGAGTGAAATACTGTTCTTATACAAAAAGTGGGGTCATCTCTCCTTTCCTTCCTTATTTAACAGCTTTAGTGAGGTGTAACTTACATATCACAAAAATTACCCATTGTAACTGTAGTTAAGTCATTTCTAGAAAATGTATATAGTTGTGAGCCATCATCACAATCCAATTTAGAATATTTCTATCACCTCATATTTCCTAATGCCTATTTGTACTCAATTTCTATGTGTACTTCAGTCCCAACAACACTGGTCTATTTTCTATCTTTGTATGTTTTTCTTTCCTAGAAGTTTTATATAAATAGATTTATATAATATGTTATCTTTTGTGTCTGACTTCTTTTACTTGGAATAATGTTTTTGAGGTTTATCCGTGTTGTTGTACATATTAGTAATTCATTTCTTTTTGTTGATGAATGGTACTCTATTCATAGAACTTTTTTCCCTTTCCATTCACTATTTGATGAATGTTTGGATTGTTTCAGTTTTTGACTATTATGAGCAATTTGCTATGAGTATATGGATGCATGCTGAGTTGTACGCTAAGTATATGTTTAACTTAAACTCTCAACCTGTATTCTAAAGTTGAGTGTGTGCATGCTAAGTCACTTCAGTCATGTCTGACTCTTTGCAACCCTACGGACTATAGCCCGCCAGGCTCCTCTGTCCATGGGATTCTCCAGGAAAGAATACTGGAGTGGGTTTCCATGCACTCCTCCAGAAGATCTTCCCAACCTATGGACCAAACCTGTGTCTCTTGTGTCTCCTGCATTGGCAGATGTGTTCTTTACCACTAGCGCCACCCGAGAAGCCCTTTCTAAAGTCACTGTACCATTCTTCATTCCCACCAGCAAAGTATGAAGATATTCCATATCATCCCCAAGATTTGATAATGTCAGTCTTTTTGGAATATAGTTATTCTGATGGATGTGTAGTGATATCTCATATTTTTAACTTGCATTTTAATACTGTTGAGCATCTTTCCATGTGCAGATTAGCTATTCATATACCTTTTCTTGTAAAATGCTTATTCAAATATTTTATCCATTTTGAACTGGGTAGTTTGTCTTCTTATCAAGTTTTTTTTTTTCTTTTTAAACATATTCTAAATATAAATCCTTTATCAGACATAAGATTGGTAAATACTTTATCCTAGTTTAATTTTTTCATTCTTCTAATGGTGTCCTCTTATGGCTCAGGGTAAAGAATCTGCCTGCAATGCAGGAGACCTGGGTTTGATCCTTGGGTTGGGAATATCCACTGGAGAAGAGAATGGCAACTCGCTCCAGCATTCCTGCCCAGAAAATCCCATGGACAGAGGAGCCTGGCAGGCTGCAGGCCATGGGGTTGCAAAGAGTGGAATACAACTGAGCGACTAACACTTTTCACTTTATGAAAAACAAAAGAAGTCCAGGTTAACAATTTTTTTTTCCTTTTATGGGATCATATTTTTGGTGAAATGTTTGCTTTATCAAGGTCACTTCTATAAATTTTATTTTATTCCTTACATATAGGCCTATGGTCCATTATGTGTTAATTTTTGTGTGTATGGTGAGAGGTAAGGATCTATTTGTTTTTTTTTTGGTAGATTGTGCAAATGCTCAAGGAGATCCAAGGACCCTCTTAAATTGGGCAGTCTGATAAATGGACAGATACTTGAGTAACCTCAGACAGAGTGCTTAGAAAAGTCGTTGACATGCAGGAAACACTTAAAATATCCTTGCTTATTTTTATTGGTAATGTGTTATTACTCTTTATTATTTGGGAACTGCCACATTATATTCATACCATATCTGAACCTGTAAGGAGCCTCCAGAGGTCCAGAACCACTTTAAGCCTCTGAAATATATATATTTATGATACATAAATACAAAGTGGTATATAAGGGCCAGTGACATTAAAAGCCATATAGGGTGATTTTGCATTCATAGAGAAGGCATTCTCTTTAGGGAAATGGTTTTAATTCTGGAATCTACCAGAATGAAATTAGAGTTATGATGAAAGCTATTTCCTGGGAGCCATTTTTAGGTAAGAAAGAGAATGAGAAGCTTTCTACCATGTAGACTTCTCTACTGACACTGAATTTTCATCTTTTCTCATGAAAGGTTTGTAGATTCTCTTCTGTAGACACACACTCTCTCTCTTACATAGACCCACACGTGTCTCACACACAGACAATACACTTGAACCTTGGACAACACAGATTTGAGTTGCACAGGTCCACTTATACACAAATTTTTTTCAATAGTAAATACTACAGTGCATGGTCTTTGGTTGACTCCGTGGATGCTGAACCACAGATAAGGAGGAACTGCAGATACAGAGGAACCACTTACATGGAGAAACCAATGTGGAGGACTGACTATAAGCTATATGTGGATTTTCAACTGCAGAGAGGATGGGCACCCCTGGCCCTCACATTGTTCAAGGGTCGGCTACATACTACCACAAATATACTGCCTTCAAAGCTCTTCCTGCAGATGTGTGTATTGCTTGCTCCCTCTCTTCTCTCCAGTCCCTCCTCAAATTTATCATCATAATGAGAGATCTTTTCTCATCCAAGTATTTAATAATGGCATCCCCTTTTGGTCAATATCTCCATCTCTCTCCCATTGTCTTTAAGGTTATCCTATCTTCTACCAGGATACTTTGAGCGTAAGAGTGTGTTTTTATTTCCACCAAGACAACAGCTGTTAAAAGAGTACTGCTCAGGGCAAATAAGGATGGAGATAGTCTTCCTGTTTTTCTTCCTAGCACTGATGCATTATTTTTTATTTTTTCTCTCATCAGAATGATAGTTCCATAAGAGCATTGACTTTTCCTTTTTTGTGGCTGCTGTGTGCATATGACAATACCTGATACATACTAGGTGTTTAATGTTCAAAGGAGTTAAATAAAATACCATAAATGTATCATATGATTGCCTCTCATTACTCTTTCCATGAGTGCTGGAACTGTCCAATTGAAAGATACCTGTTTGTACTATAATCCTTTGATTAGGAAATGTATTTTGTATTTGAAAATTTGTAATATATTAATGACTACCTTGGTTACATACCCTTCAACGTTTGGATAAAGAGAAGATAGGATCCTTATTTTTATTGCAGTAGATTACTAGCTGCCCCTATTGTTTTCTCTTGGCTATGGGGAAAAATAGCAGTTTCATTAGAGCCCCTGCTTTATCGCTTCTGAGAATTGCTGCTTGTTTGGTGTCTGCAGTATTTAAAATGCTTTCACGTGAAGATTTGAAGGCTGGGAATAAATCCTTCACTGTCTTTGAGTGAGAGACTCCCTGCCTCAGTCATCAAGAGAGCTTGTAGGACTCAGGATTCATATTTTAAATCCACGATAGCAAATGCATCCCCACCAATTCCCTTTGTAGTTAAAGCAGATAAACAGACATTTATTGGAAATTGTTATAGCGATTACTCTTGTTGGTACAAAGGATTAATGGTATTCTGGCACTCTCTATTAAGAAGTTTATTATAGCTTTTGACTTGCTGTACATGATTAAGATACCCATTTGAATGCAGAATTCCAAAGAATAGCAAGGAGAGATACGAAAGCCTTCCTCAGCGATCAATGCAAAGAAATAGAGGAAAACAATGGAATGGGAAAGACTAGAGATCTCTTCAAGAAAATTAGAAATACCAGGGAAACATTTCATGCAAAGATAGGCTCAATAAAGGAAAGAAATGGTAGGGACCTAACAGAAGCAGAAGATATTAAGAAGAGTTGGCAAGAATACACAGAAGAACTGTACAAAAAAGATCTTCACGACCCAGATAATCAGGATGGTGTGATCACTCACCTAGAGCCAGACATCCTGGATGTGAAGTCAAGTGGGCCTTAGAAAGCATCACTATGAACAAAGCGAGTGGAGGTGATGGAATTCCAGTTTGAGCTATTTCAAATCCTGAAAGATGATGCTGTGAAAGTGCTGCACTCAATATGCCAGCAAATTTGGAAAACTGAGCAGTGGCCACAGGACTGGAAAAGGTCAGTTTTCATTCCAATCCCAAAGAAAGGCAATGCCAAGGAATGTTCAAACTACCACACAATTGCACTCTTCTCACACGCTAGTCAGTTCAGTTCATTCAGTTCAGTCACTCAGTCGTGTCCGACTCTTATATAAATCGCAGCACACCAGACCCCCCTGTCTATCACCAACTCCCGGGGCTTACCCAGACTCATGTTCATCGAGTTGGTGATGCCAGCCAGCCATCTCATCCTCTGTTGTCCCCTTCTCCTCCTGACCCCACTCCCTCCCAGCATCAAAGTAATGCTTAAATTTCTTCAAGCCAGGCTTCAGCAATACATGAACTGTGAACTTGCAGATTTTTAAGCTGGTTTTAGAAAAGGCAGAGGAATCAGAGATCAAATTGCCGACATCTGCTGGATCATTGAAAAAGCAAGAGAGTTCCAGAAAAACATCTATTTCTGCTTTATTGACTATGCCAAAGCCTTTGACTGTGTGGCTTGCAATAAACTCTGGAAAATTCTGAAAGAGATGGGAATACCAGACCACCTGACCTGCCTCTTGAGAAATCTGTATGCAGGTCAGGAAGCTATAGTTAGAACTGGACATGGAACAACAGACTGTTTCCAAATATGAAAAGGAGTACGTCAAAGCTATGTATTGTCACCCTGCTTATTTAACTTCTATGCAGGGTACATCATGAGAAACGCTGGGCTGGAAGAAGCACAGGCTAGAATCAAGATTGCCGGGAGAAATATTAATAACCTCAGATATGCAGATGACACCACCCTTATGGCAGAAAGGGAAGAAGAACTAAAGGACCTCTTGATGAAGGTGAAGAGGAGAGTGAAAATGTTGGCTGAAAGCTCAACATTCAGAAAACAAAAATCATGACATCCAGTCCCATCAGTTCCTGGCAAATAGATGGGGAAAAGTGGAAACAGTGGCTGACTTTAATTTCTTGGGCTCCAAAATCACTGCAGATGGTGACTGCAGCCATGAAATAAAAAGATGCTTGCTTCTTGGAAGAAAAGTTATGACCAACCTAGACAGCATATTAAAAAGCAGAGACATTATTTTGTCAGCAAAGGTCCATATAGTCAAAGCTATGGTTTTTCCAGTAGTCATGTATGGATATGAGAGTTGGACTATAATGAAAGCTGAGCACTTTTGAACTGTGGTGTTGGAGAAGACTCTTGAGAGTCCCTTGGACTGCAAGAAGATCTAACCAGTTCATCATAAAGGAAATCTGTCCTGAATATTCATTGGAAAGACTGATGCTGAAGCTGAAACTCCAATACTTTGGCCACCTGATGCAAAGAATTGACTCATTTGAAAAGACCCTGATGCTGGGAATGATTGAAGGTGAGTGGAAAAGGGGATGACAGAGGATGAGATGGTTGGATGGCATCACCAACACAACAGACATGAGATTGAGTAAACTCCGGGAGTTGGTGATGGACGGGGAGGCTTGGCATGCTGCAGTCCATGGGGTCGCAAAGAGTTGGACATGCGGTCGGTCGCAAAGAGTTGACTGAACTGATAAGGAAAGCTTTCTGAAATTTTAGTGCAGTTCAGTCACTCAGTCATGTCCGACTCTTTGCGACCCCTTAGGCTGCAGCATGCCAGGCCTCCCTGTCCATCACCAACTCCCGGAGCCTACTCAAACTCATGTCCGTTGACGGTGATGCCATCCAACCATCTCATTCTCTGTCATCCCCTTTTCCTGCCTTCAATCTTTCCCAGCATCAGGGTCTTTTCAAATGAGTCAGTTCTTCGCATCAGGTGGCCAAATTATTGGAGTTTCAGCTTCAGCATCAGTCCTTTCAATGAATCTTCAGAGTTGATTTCCTTAGGATTGACTAGTTTGATCTCCTTGCTGTCCCAGGGACAGAGTCTTCTCCAACACCACAGTTCGAAAGCATCGATTCTTTGGCAGTCAGCTTTCTTTATAGTCCAAGTCTCACATCCATCCATGACTACTGGAAAAACCATAGCTTTCACTAGATGAATGTTTTTTGGCAAAGTAATGTCTCTGCTTTTTAATATGCTGTCTAGGTTGGTCATAACTTTTCTTCCAAGGAGCAAGCATCTTTTAATTTCATGGCTACAGTCACCATCTGCTGTGATTTTGGAGCCCAAAAAAATAAAGCTTGTCACTGTTTCCATTGTTTCCCCATCTATTTCCCATGAAGTGATGGGACCAGATGCTATGATTTTTGTTTTCTGAATGTTGAGTTTTAAGCCAACTTTTTCGCTCTCCTCTTTTGCTTTCATCAAGAGGTTCTTTAGTTTCTTCGCTTTCTGCCATAATGGTGGTATCATCTTCATATCTGGTTATTGATATTTCTCCCGGCAATCTTGATTCCAGCTTGTGCTTCATCCAGCCCTGCATTTCACATGATATACTCTGCATAGAAGCTAAATAAGCAGGGTGAAAATATACAGCCTTGGTATGCTCCTTTCCCAATTTGGAACCAGTCTGTTGTTCCATGTCCAGTTCTAACTGTTTGCTTCTTTACCTGCATACAGATTTCTCAGGAGGCAGGTAAGGTGGTCTGGTATTCCTGTCTCTTTCAGAATTTTCCAGTTTGTTGTGATCCACACAGTCCGACTTTGGCATAGTCAATAAAGCAGATGTAGACATTTTTCTGGAACTCTGTCGCTTTTTCAATGATCCAGTGGATATTGGCAATTTGATCTCTGGTTCCTCTGTCTGTTTAAAATCAAGCTTGAACATCTGAAATTTCTGAAATTTGGCAATGTGTATTTATTGACCTAAAGACTTCCCTGGTGGCTCAGACGGTAAAAAATTTGCCTGCATTTTAGGAGACCTGGGTTCAATCCCTGAGTCGGAAAGATCCCCTGGAGAAATGAATGGCTACCCATGCCAGTGTTTTTGCTTGGACAATTCCATGGACAGGGTAGGCTTGTGGCTTATAGTCCATGGGGTTGTAAAGATTCAGACACAGCTGAGCCACTGACACTTTCACTTTTGTGTTCAATCTCTATTTCCTCTATGCTCCACAAAGAGATTTCCATTTTAAAATCTGATATTCTAGTTTAGTATTGCCTATTTTTGAAAATTAAATAAATGGAATCATTGTTTGCAAATTCTCTTGTCCCAGGCCTATTTTGCTTAGCATTTTTGCTGAGAAATTGATTTTCGTTTTGATAACTAGTTCATTTATCTTTGTTGCTGTGTAGTATCTCATTATGTGACTGTACTCCAAGTTGTTTATTCTGTTATTAATGGGCATTTTGCTTATTTCCATTTGTGCTGTTATGAATGAAGTTACTATGAACATTCTTGATTACATGCCTTGATGTTCATGCACATGCACATCATTTGGTATGTGTGTGTGTGTGTGTGTGTGTGTATGTATATACATATATATATATGCGTGCATGCATGCTAAGTCATTTCAGTTGTGTCCGAATCTTTGTGACCCCATGGACTGTAGCCCATCAGGCTCCTCTGTCCATGGGATTCTCCAAGCACGAATACTTGAGTGGGTTGACATAACCTTCTCTAAGGGATCTTACCAACCCAGGGATTGAATCCATGTCTTCTACATCTCCTGCATTGGCAGGTGGGTTCTTTACCACTAGTGCCACCTGGGAAACCCATATGCTTATATATATACACATATATATGTGTGAGTGTGTGTAATTGCTGAGTCTTAAGGTGAATGTGAGTAGACAGTGCCAAGCAGTTTTCAGTGTTGCTCTGTCGATATACACTCTGCCATTGGTGAAAGTTCTGCTCGCCACATCCTTGCCAACTCCTGGAATTGCCAGACTTTTTCATTTTAGTCATATGGTGGGTGAACAGTGGTTTCATTTTGCATTTCTGTGAAGATAAATGACGACATCTTTTCTAGATATCTTTGTATGTGTGTGAAATGCTTGTCTTTTGCTCATTTCTCTTTTTGGTTGTTTATTACTTTCTTACTAATTTGTAGGGCTTCTCAATATTTTCTAGTTAACAAGATTTATGTCAGTTATGTGTGTTGTAAGTACAGTAACTTCTCACTCTGTGGCTTGCATTTTCAATCCATTCGTGATTCTTGTTGTCTTCCTCATTGCAGGCAGATTCCTTACCATCTGAGCCACCAGGGAAGCCCCTTATGTTTAATGCTTTTTGGGATTGTGTTTTTCCCTATCCCAGTGTGTCGCTGTTTCTGTTTGTGACGCCAGTTGTCTTGCTGTTCCCACTGTTCGCTGCACCCAGGGTAGGCAAGGCGCAAGCTAAGAGGCTGGAAGAAGACTCTAGGGACCATGGAAACTGCAGACACAGTTATTCTCTTCTGGCTGGCATGGCAGCCACAACTCAGTCTCTGTCCTGGCTGACGTGGCATCTGAAGCTGCAGCCATAACATAGCCATAATGTAGCCATAAGGTTGCCATAACATAACTTCATATAATGTAACCATGATGTCACTCCAGTGTAGCCCCAGTGCAGCGGCAGCCAGGGCCTTCATGGTGAAGCTCATACAGGCGTACTGCACAAAGGAGCCCATGACCAAGTGAGTAACTCGTGGCACTCATACACAGTGCTGTAAGTGACCTCAGCCACTACACAACTGTGCAAAGTCATATTTTCAGAACATGGAGTGAACGAGCGTGAGAGCGCGGGGGAAAAGAGCCAGACTGGAGCCATCTTGTTAATTTCCCACGCTCAAGTTTTGAAGATACTCTGTATAATTTTCTAGAAGGCTTATTTCCACCATATACATTCAGGTTTACAGTCTTCCTCTGATTTTATTTTTATATATGGTTGAAGTAAGGATAATATTTTATTTTTATTTCATGCATATCTAATTGGGCAATACCATTTGGTGAAGAGACTTTTATTCCCCTTGCTCTTAATGTTTATCACAAGCTAAATGCCTGCCTACTTGTGGATTTTTTTTTTATTTATATATTTTCTGTTTTGTTTCATGAGTCCTTGCATAAACATTATGCTTTCTTAATTACTAGAACTTCACTTTTGATATCTAGTAGTTTAAGCCCTCCAGGTTTATCCTTTATGAAGACTGTCTTAGGTATTTCTAGTGTCTAGAGTATGCTAATTTTAGCCCTAAATGTACCCTTGAATGATTATTCACATTTGAGTACTCCATAACCACCATTCATCAAGACAGAGAATATTTCCAACATCTGAAAAGGTTTTGTACCTCTGCCAGTCAGTACCCTCCTCACAATAATCACTGTTGTAACTTTTGTCAGTATTGATTACTTTTGTCCGTTTTTGGATGTAATATAAATTAAATCATAAATATGTATTTGTTTGAATGAGTTTTTCACTCAGCCTAATGTCTGTGAATCACCTATGATGTTGTATTTCATTAGTCCATTCTTTTTTATTGCTCTTTAGTATTCCATTATATGAAAGTAATTTATTCATTTCTTGTAAATGACGATTGTTTTAAGGCTTATTATGAATATTCTTACAAATATCTCTCAGTAAACATTTATACTCTGTTCTCTTGGAGTGGAATTTCTGGGTCATAGAATAGATGTATATTTAGCTTTATTTGATACTACTGAACACTTTCCTAAAAATAATTGTACAATTCCTTCTGAGTATTGAACTTTGTATGTGAAAAATTATAGAAATAATTGGGGACATAACATGATACTATTGTTCTCCAGATAGGCTTTATGTTTGCCCTTTATTTCCCTTCTGTAGGATGTCAGTGGTACCAGCAGACCTCTATCATGTCAGTCTAGTGGCAGAGATTAAGGTGATTTGAAGCTGGGTTTCTTTCTGAGTTACAAGGACCAGGGGACGGTATTTCCAATTTATCCTTACTCCTGTGATGTTGTCTTTTATGCACTCTTATCTAAACTGTGGAGAATTTATAAAGACCTCTCCTTCTTGGTGTAGGCCCTATAGTGATTTTTTTTTCACTTATTTTTATGAGTTGGAGGCTAATTACTTTACAATATTGTAGTGATTTTTGCCATACATTGATATGAATCAGCCATGGATTTACGTGTGTTCCCCATCCTGATCCCCCCTCCCACCTCCCTCGCCATCCCATCCCTCTGAGTCATCCCAGTGCACCAGCCCCGAGCACTTGTCTCATGCATCCAACCTGGACTGGCGGTCTGTTTCACACTTGATAATATACGTGTTTCAGTGCTATTCTCTCAGATCATCCCACCCTCGCCTTCTCCCACAGAGTCCAAAAGTCTGTTCTATACATCTGTGTCTCTTTTTCTGTCCTGCATATAGGGTTATCGTTACCATCTTTTTAAATTCCGTATATATGTGTTAGTATACTGTATTGGTGTTTGTCTTTCTGGCTTACTTCACTCTGTATAATAGGCTCCAGTTTCATCCATCTCATTAGAACTGATTCAAATGTATTCTTTTTAATGGCTGAGTAATATTCCATTGTGTATATGTATCATAGCTTTCTTATCCATTCATCTGCTGATGGGCATCTAGGTTGCTTCCATGTCCTGGCTATTATAAACAGTGCTGCGATGAACATTGGGGTATAGTGATTTTTTTAATTAATTAATTTTTGGCTGCCCTGGGCCTTCGTTGCTGAGAGTGAACTTTCTCTAGTTGTTGCAAGTGGGGGCTACTCTAGTTGAGGTGTGTGCGCTTCTCATTGTGATGGCTTCTCTTGTTGCAGAGCACAGGTTCCAGGTACACGGACTTCAGTAGTCGTGGCATTTGGGCTCTGTAGTTGTGACTCACGGGCTCTAGAGCACATGCTCTGTGGCATGTGAGCTAAGTTGCCCTGCAGCGTGCAGAATCTTCCCAGACCAGGTATCAAACCCGTGTCCCCTGCTTTGGTTGGCAGATTCTTAACCACTGGACCACCGGAGAGGTCTCCTGTAGTGGTATTTTTCTTCTAGGTCTATGAGACCATCAAAATCTCAGCTAAGTTTATTCATCCTTAGTTTGCCGTTTCTGGAATTAGCAGATGCCCTTGGGGAGAAAGCAGTTCCAATGTTTGGCTCATCTCCCTGGCTCTTCTTTCTTTTCCCATAACTTGGCCCTGTAATTCTTCACTGCCTTATTAGCTTCTCTGTGCCTTCAAGCAGATTAAAAAAAAAAAAACTTGATCAGATTTTCTTAGTCTGCTTTGTGTAAATTGCCATTATCTGAAGCAGAAATCTGTTCCTCATTAATACCCTTTCTACCCTCATCCTGTGTCTCTGTGTACTCTCCCATTTGTCCCCACCTCATTATATCTATTTACTTATTCTAAGTATCTATATGTGGGCTAATATTGCATAGTTAACTATTATATCTTTCTATAATCCATGTTCTTTCATTTAAAAAGCACACATTTATATTCCTACTTGTTTATTTTTCTAGATGAACTTAAACTCATTTTTAAGGTCTAAGATAAACCTCTTTGAATTTTAATTATTTTGAAAGAATTAGCATTTTTGTATTATTCATTCTTCCAATGTAGATAAATGATATATATTGATTTATTAAACTTATGTTTTCTTTCACCCTGTTACCAGGGTTTTGGGGTATGTGTGTGAGTGCGTGTTTGTTTGTATAGTTGCCATGTATTTCATGTTTATTTTCATATTTATTTCTAACTGTTGCATATTTCGTGACTATTGAGAATAAGGTTCTTTGCATAGTTTTCCTTTCTTCCCTTTTTTGGTAGTTAATATGCAAGAAAGTGAAAAAATATTTGCTGAGTATCCAGTCATTTCGCTGAACCTTCATATTGGTGGTGGTGTTTTTTTTCAGTCTGTTTCAAATATTTATTCATGATTAGTCTAAGTATTAAAAATTTGTTAATTTGCATTTCAATCAGAGCATGTGGCCTATAATAGTACTGCTTCTTGGAATTTAATGGTGATTTCCCTGAGCATCTGGGCTAGGAATCAAAGATAAACATGATTTGTTTGCTTAAAAAGGTGTGTTCCCTTTGTGTTGGTAACAATGTTTGAAGCTTTCTTTCTGTATCTTACTTCAGCTTACTGATTGCATTATGTCAGGTATTACATCAAAGCTAACATATAGGAGACCCTTATTAATGTCCATTCATGAGTCAGTGCTACAGCTTGCCTTCTTGACTTTTTCAGTTCAGGTCAGTCGCTCAGTCCTGTCCAGTTCTTTGCAACCCCATGGACCGTAGCATGCCAGGCTTCCCTGTCCATCACCAACTCTTGGAGCTTGCTCAAACTCATGTCCACCAAGTTGGTGATGCCATCCAACCATCTCATACTCTGTCATGCCCTTCTCCTCCTGTTTTCAATCTTTCCCAGAATTGGGGTCTTTTCCAGTGAGTCAGTTCTTTGCATCAAGTGGCTAAAGTATTGGAGCTTCAGCTTTAACATTAGTCCCTTCAATGAACATTGAGGACTTATTTCCTCTAGGATTGACTGTTTTGGTCTCTTTGTAGTCCAAGGGACTTGCAAGAGTCTTCTCCAATGCCATAGTTCAAAAGCATCAATTCTTCATTGCCCAGCTTTCTTTATAGTCCAGCTCTCACATCCTCACATGATTAAGGGCCCTGCAGTAGCAGCACACCCCCTGCTCTGACATAGCCACAGAAAAAAGTATCTCATTTGACTGCTATGAAAAAGTTCAGATGCAGCTGTTCATTCATTTAATTCACTCATTCTTCCATCAGTTAATTGACTCATTTTCTATTCATTCTCTCACTAAACCTCCAGTGATAACCTACTATATACCAGGGCTTGCTCTGGTCCTGTGAATTTAAAAAAACCAAGAATGTATGGTCTCTTCCCTGAAAGAGTTCACATTCTAATGGGAGATGGAAATAAACAAAGCATGATTATGCCATGTGGTCTGTGCCAGGAGAGAGAATTGTGAGAGCACACAGGGGCTGTTCACTCATCCCTGAGGGATAAAAATGGCTACTTGAATTAATATTTTTGTACAAGTCAGGTGAACAATTTTAGATGCTATAGTAAGCAGTCCCCAAATCTCAACGGCTGAATACAGTGAAGATTCATTACAGTCTGATGCAGGTCAAGTGACTTGCCTGGCAATTTTCCCCCCAGTGTTGACTCAGTGAACTAGCCTTTTTCCTTATTACAATACCATTGATTTTACATGCAGCTTCCATGCCCGAGAGCGAGAATATGGGCAATTGTGTATGTGTTTGATGGCTAGGCCTGGAAGTGGCACTTATTACCACTGCCCACATCCCTTTTGATCCCAACCAGATACCAAGGGAGACTGAGAGATGTCCAGGATCCAGGAAAAGGATATGGAACTGGTGAGCATCTCCTTAGTTTGCCTTAAGTCTTAAGGTTGTCTCAGGGTTACCCAGATAAAGAGAACTTGTATTTCAGGCAGAGGAGATATTCATTATTTGTAAATATGGAAATGAAAGTCATAAGCCTAGAGCTTTGAAGTACTCCAGGCAGCTCCATGGACTGAAGTATAGAGTATCAGACCAGAAGTTGTGAGAGCTGATAGTAGGCAGGAGGCAAGGGCCAGATCACACAGGGCCTTTTATAATATATGAAGGGGTTTGGAGTCTATCCTGTGAGCGATAGGGAAGGATAGAGCAGTTTCAGTTAAAGAAGTGCCATTATTTGTTTCTATTTTAAAAGATTGCTCTGAAGCAGCAAGGAAACCAGGTCAGAAGCTATTGTAGTAAAACAAGAAAGAAATGATGGAATAGGGTCAGACTTGGTCTGTGTCCTCAAAGTGGTCATAGGCAGACAGACATACTTTCTAGCCAGATTACAGTAACAAGTATATCTATACAGTACCCAAAGTTACCTATACAGTAACAAGTACTGACATCAAGGCCCAAGCAAGAAGCTGTTTGCAGAAGATAAAGGGATTTATTTTAACAGGATATGAGGCGAAATCATGGAAAAGTTAAGAAAGCCATGTCTGTTTTCTCTCATCCAACAGCCACTTTTAAAGATGCAGAAATTGAGGTTCAGTGAACAGCTGCTACTGTTCATGGTTACAGATTATGTGAACATTAGAACCAGAGTTAGGAACTCTGCTTGCCTTCCTTGCTCTGTTCTAATGGACCAACACAAGCCCACAAGGCCAGTGTCGGCACAAAACATAATTAGGATGGTGATGAAATTAGTATCTGTGGTCTTTGGTATCGCCAGCAAAGTGCTGAATATGTGCGATGAAGAAGAAAAAGAACTAGAACTTCAAGCTCACACCCCGTGCAGGTTAATTTCCTAGACCCTTTTCTACTCCAGGTAAAATCTAGACTCTCAGAGAGGGAAGAGATCTTAGAAACTAAATAATCTCTGGGTATTCCCTGATGCTCCAGTTGTAAGGACTTAGTGTGTTCACTGTGGTGGCCTGAGGTCAATCCTAGTCAGGGAACTAAGATCCTACAAGCCATGCAGCATGGCCAAAAACAAAAAAAAAAAAAACAGAGAAAATAGATGATCCTTTAAAATTGTGGAGGTACTAATCAATGCAGTTAGACACACACAAAAAATTAGAAGTATAAAAACTGAAAAAGAGGAGATAAAATTACTAAGTATATACGATAAGATTGTTGCTGTTCAGTCGCTCAGTCATGTCCGACTCTTTGCGACCCTGTGGACTTCAGTACGCCAGGCTTCCCTGTCCATCACCAACTCCCGGAGTCTACTCCAAGTCATGTCCATCGAGTACGTGATGCCATCCAACAATCTCATCCTCTGTTGTCCCCTTCTCCTCTCTTCAGCCTTTCCTAGCATCAAGGTCTTTTCCAATAAGTCAGATCACATCAGTCGGTCAAAGTATTGGAGCTTCAGCTTCAGCGTCAGTCCATCCAATGAATATTCAGGACTGGTCTCCTTTAGGATGGACTGGTTGGATCTCCTTGCAGTCTAGGGGACTGTCAAGAGTCTTCTCCAACACCACGGTTCAAAAGCATCAATTCTTCAGCGCTCAACTTCCTTTATGGTTCAACTCTCACATGCATACATGACTACTGGAAAAACCATAGCTTTAACTAGATGGACCTTTGTCAGCAAAGTAATGTCTCTACTTTTTAATATGGTGTCTAGGTTTGGTCATAGCTTTTCTTCCAAGGAGCAAGTGTCTTTTAATTTCTGGCTGCAGTTACCATCTGCAGAGATTTTGGAGCCCAAGAAAATAAAGTCTGTCACTGTTTCCATTGTTTCCCCATCTGTTTGCCGTGAAGTGATGGGACAGGATGCCATGATGTTCATTTTTTGAATGTTGAATTTTAAGCCAGCTTTTTCAGTCTCCTCTTTTGCTTTCATCAAGAGGCTCTTTAGTTCCTCTTCGCTTTCTGCCATAAGGGTGGTGTCATCTGCATATCTGAGGTTATTGATATTTTTCTCTGCAGACTTCTTTTTGCACATTAAAAAAATTATTTATTTTTTAATTGAAAGACATTGGTTTACAGAATTTTGTTGTTTTCTGTGAAACATCACAGCCATAGGCGCACATATGTCCCCTCTCTTGAACCTTCCTTGCATCTCCCCCCCATCCCATCCCTCTAGGTTGATAAGAGCCTCTATTTGAATTCCCTGAGACATGCAGCAGATTCCCATTGGCTGTCTGTTTCACATATGGTAATGTAAGTTTCCATGGTGCTCTCTCCATATATGTCAGCTTCCCCTCCCCTTTCCCCATGTCCTTATGTCTGTTCTCTGTGTCTGCTTCTCCATTGCTGCCTTGAAAATAAATTCATCATACCATCTTTCTAGATTCCATATATGTGTGTTGGTGTACAATATTTATCTTTCTCTTTCTGACTCACTTCACTCTGTATAATAGGCTCTAGGTTCATCTGCCTCACTAGAACTGACTCAGATGCCTTCCTTTTTGTGGCTAAGTAATATTCCATCATGTATATGTACCACAACTTCTTTATCCATTCATCTTTCGGTGGACACCTAAGTTGCTTACTAGCTATTGTAAATATATTCTATTGTAAACATATTGTAAACATGTTCTGTTGTAAATAGTGCTGCAATGAATATTGGAGTACATGTGTATTTTTCTATTTTGGTTTCCTCAGTGTATATGCCTAGGAGTGGGATTGCTGGGTCATATGACAGGTTTATTCCTAGTTTTTTAGGAATCTCCAGACTGTCTTCCATAGTGGCTGTATCAATTTACATTCCCACGAACAGTGCAAGAGTGTTCCTGTTTCTCCATTCCCTCTCCAGCATTTACTGTTTGTAGACGTTTTGATGCTGGCCATTCTGACCACTGTGAGGTGATATCTCATTGTAATTTTAATTTGCATTTCTCTAATAATGAGCGTCTTTTCAACAACTAACAAAGGATTAATTTCCAAAATATACAAGCATCTCATACAACTCAATACCAGAAAATCAAACAACCCAATCAAAAAGTAGGAAAAAGACCTAAACGGACACTTCTCCAAAGAAGACACAGATGGCTCCCTGCAATCTTGATGCCAGCTTATGCTTCATCCAGTCTAGCATTTTGCATGATGTACTCTGCATATAAGTTAAATAAGCAAGGTGACAATACACAGACTTGATGTATTCCTTTCCCAATTTGGAACCAGTCTGTTGTTCCATGTCCAGTTCTAACTGTTGCTTCTTGACCTGCATATAGGTTTCTCAGGAGGCAGGGAAGGTGGTCTGGTATCCCCATCTCTTGAAGAATTTTCCAGTTTGTTGTGATCCACACAATCAAAGGCTTTAGTGTAGTCAATGAAGCAGAAGTAGATGTTTTTCTAGAATTCTCTTGCTTTTTCTGTGATCCAACAGATATTGGCAATTTGATCTCTGGTTCCTCTGCCTTTTCGAAATCCAGCTTGAACATCTGGAAGTTCATGGTTCACGTACTGTTGAAGACTGACTTGGAGAATTTTGAGCATTACTTTGCTAGCATTTGAGATGAATGCAATTATGTGGTAGTTTGAACATTCTTTGGCATTGCCTTTCTTTGGGATTGGAATGAAAACTGACCTTTTCCAGTGCTGTGGCCACTGCTGAGTTTTCCAAATTTGCTGGCATATTGAGTGCAGCACTTTCACAGCATCATCTTTTATGATTTGAAATATCTCAACTGGAATTCCATCACCTTCACTAGCTTTGTTCTCAGTGATGCCTCCTTCCCTAGGCCCACTTAACTTTGCACTCTAGGATATCTGGTTCTCAATGAGTGATCACAGCATCGTGGTTATCTGGGTCATTAAAATCTTTTTTTGTACAGTTCTGTGTATTCTTGCCACCTCTTAATATCTTCTGTTTCTGTTAGGTCCATACTCTTTCTGTCCTTTATTGAGCCCGTCTTTTCATGAAATGTTCCTTTGATATCTCTAATTTTCTTGAAGAGATACCTAGTCTTTCTATTGTTTTCTTTTATTTCTTTGCGTTGGTGACTTAGGAAGGCTTTCTTATCTCTCCCTGCTATTCTTTAGAAGTCCGCGTTCAGATTTATATACCTTTCCTTTTTCCTTTGCCTTTAGCTTCTCTTCTTTTCTCAGCTATTTGTACAGCCTTCTTAGGAATCCATTTTGCATTTTTAATTTTTTTTCTTGACTTTTTATGCTAGATTAATTTAGTATTGCTAATGGGCTGTCATAGCCATCAAATTGATGGGAACACTGCTAATTTTCAGTCCTTTCACTTTTTGGAGAACTTTTTAATTTATCTTATAGATACTCTGAACATATTCATTTCTCTCATCAGATGTCTATTCAATTCTAACTTTCTTAAGATGAACAAATGACTACTTCACTGACCAAAACTGAGCCATGGTAGTGATCCACTTCAGTTTACTGCACCCTTGTCCTAGAAGTCACCTACATCATCGACTCATTCTTACTGGCTTTCTCCTAGTCCTGGAGGATGGGTTTTCTCCATTCTGCTTAAGATTTTTCTACTTTGTTCTTTTTATTCATCTCCTCATGCTATCTCTAGTCTTGATCATTAGATTTTTTTCCCCCTCCTATAGCTCTCTTGCTGTTAACCCTCAAACTGTATAAACCTGTACGTTTACATCTTTAAAAGGTATTTCCTGTCTTCATCCTCACTCCATGTAGCTACTATCCTATCTCTTTATTCTATTCCTGATTCAAAATATACTTCCTTATTTCACATGTATTTTGTAAATTACTTCTTTCAGTTCCTATAGAGTTGTTGGTAAAAACAGTGCAGGCTGAGTGCAAATCTCAGCTCAGGAATCACTTTATTATCCTCGTAACCTTAACCTTTAGTCTCTATTTCTTATCTGTGAAATGGAAGTAATAACTTGTTAGGGTTGTTTTGGGGATTTGTATGAAGCTCATAAGAACTCAGTCTTGACACACAGAAGATACTCTCTAAATGGTAGTAAATAACACTGTTATTTTGACTACTCACAGCCGTTTTGAAAATATACAGTTTACTACTTTGTAGTAATGTTTTTCAACTAGTTGAGGTTACAGAATGAGTGGCCTTAGAAAAAGTATAATGTTAGTATGTTTGTCCTAAACTTGTTTGATTTCTAATAAAGTTTAATGTTCTGATGTTTTCTAAAAGATAGGATTTTTTTTTTACTTTGTGGTCAAATAATAATTATAATTATTGTGAATACAATAGAGCAAGCTTCTTAAATGCCAGTCTCCTATTTAAGCATCATCTTTAGCATTAGCCCTTTCTGTTTTTCCATTTATTGGTAATAGAATGAGATATAGCATGATATGTTCATGGAATGTGTTGTGTGACTCAAGGGGTGATAGAAAAGTCTTCTTAAGCAAAAGTTGCTTATCCACTGGCCTAGGATAAAATTTGTTTTGTAAACTTTTGATTGCCTGTCCAGATTTAGTCACTGTAAGAGAATATAGGGAATTCAGAAATGAATAAAATATAAGCTCTTTGTTCAAACAAGTATCCATCTTGATAAAATAAGAATCAGACATGTAAATAAATAATCAAAATCCTTGTATTTGTGCATTGGATTTGAGAGGATCAGAGAACTGTTGGTTAAGGCATTTACATGGAGGTTGACATTACTCAAAATTATAGCAAGTTTTAGGTTTGAAAGAAAGATAAGCCTGTTTTGTCTTCAATGAAAATGTGATAGGGACCTTGAAGTTAAAAGAATATAGTGAGAAAAGATGAGCAGTTGACAAAATCAGATGGCATGAGACTAAAAGGAGAGGAATAGTTTTTTGGTAAAAGTCTAGTTTTTTGGTAAAAGCCTAGTGCTTCTATTGTCCTCTTTTTAAAAACTTCTACTATTTTTACTTTAAAGAAAAATTATTTTATATATACATATTATATATACAGAGTAAAAATTATAGAAAATACAGAATTCTGGAAATTTTAAGCTGATTTTATATAGGTAACAAAATAACATTTGAAGAAGAAATGTGAAGTTGAACATGTAGAATGTGTGGCTCCCATTTTGTAGATCTGATGGAAGAGGCAGAAGAGAATTTTAACAAAAAACAGCATATTTCGAGCTCTCATGGTGATGCTATTAGAACAAACACACAACATTTCTAATAAAAAACATGAAAAAGGCTTTTTAAAAAAAATTTCAAAATATATGAATGTAGACACTAAGAATATTGAAACCCCATACTCATCACTCAGTTCAATAATGATCAACTCATGGCTAATGTTACTTCAATTGTATCTTCCTACTTCATCACCCTTTTCCTGATTATTCTGTAGCAAATCTCAGAGATCATATCATATTTTCTTTCATTTATAGATACAGATATCTAAAAGGAACACCTAAAAGTTAACAATTTCTTAATATCATCAAATATCCACTCAGTTCACATTTCCCCATTTGTTCTGTAGTTGTTTAATCATTTTGTTTGAATTTTAATTCAGATAAGATATATTCATCACATTTGTAGCATAAAATTTAAGTCTTAGGATTTTAAAATATCTTTGTGTCTTTCTTTTCATTACTGATATTAATAATTTGTGTCTCCTCACTTTTTTTTGAACAGTCTTGCTAGGCATTTATCTCCCAGTGAATTGAACCTTTTATTATTTTGATGCTTTTGCTTTAATGATTACTTTCTCTTTTACAGCATAGCCAAACCAGCCTTCTTTTAACTGTCACATGTTATATATTTATCCTTTTTTTTCTCTATTTTTCTGTATTCTTACATTTTTACATATATGTCTTATGAGTGGTACTTCGAGAGAGGTTTTTTTTTTAATCCAATTTGTCTTTTAATTTGACCATTTTAGATATTAATGCATGATATTACTATAGGAATGGTAAACAGATTAGTAGTTATCAGGGATTAGGGTTGGATTGGGGAGGGAGGTAGATGTGTTTAACAGGAGCAACATAAGAGATATGTGATGGAGCTTTTATGTATCTTGTCTGGTGGTGAATACACAGACCTACACACCAGGTAAAAGTGTATAGAACTAAGTATAGACACACAAATGAGTACAAGTAAAGCTGGAAACGTGTGAATAAAATCAGTGGATTGTATCAGTGTCACAGTGGTCGTGATATACTTTATTAAAGTTTTGCAAGTTGTTACCTTTGGGGGAGGGGACTTCCCTGGCAGATCAGATGATAAAGAATCTGCCTGCAATGCAGGAGACCCAGATTCCATTCCTAAATCCAGGGGATCTGAAGATACCTTGGAAAAGGAAATGGCAAGCCACTCCAGTATTCTTGCCTGGGAAATCCCATGGACAGAGGAGCCTGGCAGGCTACAGTACATGGGTCGCAAAGAGTCAGACAGGACTTAGATACTAAACAACAACAACCATTGCTAGAACCTGGATAAAGGATACATAGGATCCAGCAATGAAATAATTGCTTTCATTATCTTAAAATTAAAAAAATTTAAAATGTGTTTATTAATATATTTTAGTGTAAATCTATCATATGGCTATCTACTTTGTATTTGTTTGGATTGTTGAATATTAGTGCTTTTAATTTTTCTACTTTTAATTGTCTGTTTTTTGATTTCTTATTTCCACACTTTTATTATTTGAAGGTACATATTCTTTAAATGTTCTTTCAGCAGTTACCACAGAGATTACAACATGTTTGAATTATCAAAGTTCTATTGTATTTTTATTTTAACCTCTTCTAGGGCAGTAAAGAACCTATAAGTACTGAACTTCTTTTGTAACCCTTCTAGATAATATATTATTTTTTGTTATGCATTTTAATTTAGTGTGCAATTAAATGACACAAAATAGTATTGCTATTACTATATAGGCATCATTTATTTCACTTTATATCTATATTTTGCCTTTTTGGTTCTTTATTTCCTTTCATTTTTTGGAAAATCTTCTAGATTTATTGCTTCTTTCTAAGGAATATCCTTTCATGATTCCTTTCTTATAGTCTTTTGTTGATAGATTATCTTGATTTTTATTTCTCTGAAAATGTCTTCATCTCACCTTTTCTGAAGGATATATTTTTTAAAATTTTATATTGGAGTATAGTTGATTAACACGGTTGTATTAGTTTCAGATGTACAGCAAAATGATTCAGTTACACATGTACTGAATATTGGTATTAGTGTCATCCAGCCCTTAGAAAATACTAACACTATTCCATTGTCTTTTTTGCTCCCTTACTTTCTGATGAGAAATCATCTGTTAATTTTATTGTTACTTTTTTGAAGGTATTTTTTTCTTTTTATGCTCGCTTCTTTTAATATATTCTCTTACATCTGTTTTCCTGTAGCTTTACTTCAGTGTACCCAACTCCGCATGTGTGTGTGTGTTTTAAAATTTGTTTTGCTTGAGATTTGTATCTTGATGTCTTTCTTAAGATAAATTCTCAGACATTAACTTTTCAAATATTTTTCTCCTCTTCTCTCTTTTTACAAATTTAATTACACATTTTTATATCTTCTTACTCTTTTTTTTTCTTTTTTATGTTACTTCATCTTTTTGGTTTTCTGTGCTTCTCTCAAGATGCTTTTGTCTTCCAATTCCCTAATTCTCTCTTGAGTAATTTATAATCTGTTAGTAAATACATTTGTTATGGTTAATTTTTGGTTATTTTATTTTTTAGTTAAAAATTTTCCACTTGCTTCTTATAATGCTTTCTAGTTGTCTGCTGACATTTTCAATCTTGTATTTTATTTTCTTGAGCATAGTAAGCATATTTTAAGTTGCAGTCTGGTAACTAATTTTTCTGGATTTCCTGTTGATTTGTTTTTATTTCCTGTTATTTCTCTTGTGTTTTGATCCCAGTGATTTTTTTCCTTATATCCCTGGTTGATTTTCATTAAATGTCAGATTTTGTATATAAAAATTTTAGAAATAATTAAAAACCTTTTGTGAAGATATTTTCCTTCAGACAAGGTTTATGATTGTTTTAGAAGATTTCTAGAGGGCACTTGGAATTCTAGACCAACTTATTTCAGACAAGATTTGGGATGATTCACATTTAAGCCTAAATTCTTAGTTGACTGTCTTAGTCCTTTTGGGCTGGTACAGCAAAATACCATAGACTGGGTGGCTTATAAATAATAGAAGTTCATTTTTCATAGTTCTGGAAGCTGGAAAATCCCAGATCAAGGAGTTAGCAGATTTGGTGAGGGTCCCCTTTCTGTTCATAGATAACCATCTTCTCTCTGTTTCCTCATGTGGCAGAAAGGATAAGGACATTTTCTGGGGTCTTTTGGTCACCAGTGGCACTAATGGGCACTAATCCCATTAATGAAGCCTTAGCCCTAATAACCTCATAAAGTCCCTAACTCTAAATATCACACTTGGGCAGGGGAGATAGAATTTCAACATATGCATTTTGAGGGGATGCAGACATTCAGTATATAGCATGGGTTATTTATTTTTAGTTTACTCTTATGGTTTATCTTTTCAAGATTCAGTCCTAAGGCCTAGCTACTTTACAGGCCATTGTCTCTTGCCTGCAGACCTCCCTTCTCATCTCTTCCCAAGGTCATGATACTCCAATTTTTGTAACTCTACTTCATAAGCTTGTAAAAAGTTATATTCTGCTTCTTACCCTCTTAGCTACCTCTGTCGGAACTGTCAGATACCCAAAAAAGAGAAATAGCCTCAAATACCAGGCTTATTTCTCTGTATTTATTTCTTATACTGAGTTTCAGATTTGTAATTTGTGTACTATCTTCTTAGGTCTCTACTGCCTCAAGCAGATTTTTTTAGGTGTCTGCCTTTTCAAGTTGATTTGAATAAGAAGTTTGTTTTTGAACCACTAATCTCTCATATTACCCTGCTACGTTCTGTTAAGAGCCTTTGTACACCCTGTTTGTCTTGCTTGAATCTCTAGTGTCTCGCTCCACCTGACTCTCATGGGCTTCCCTGGTAGCTCAGACAGTAAAGCATATGCTTGCAGTGCGGGAGATCCAGGTTTGATCCCTGGGTTGGGAAGATCCCCTGGAGAAGGAAATGGCAACCCACTCCAGTACTCTTGCCTGGAAAATTCCATGGACGGAGGAGCCTGGTAGGCTGCAGTCCGTGGGGTCGCAAAGAGTCAGACATGACTGAGCAACTTCACTTTCTTTTTCACTTTCCTAACTCCTGGTTTACAGTTATTCATGCTAAAGAGATCTTCTTTTCTTCAGACTTTGCTGACTCCCTAACTGGATTATCTTGTTATTATACTCTTACAGCACTACCTGAGTGCCTCTGTTGTAGTTTGTAAATGTTTGTTTCTTTATTTTATTTAATGTTTGTCTTTTCAACGCAATGTCAGATCATTGAGGAAAAGGGCTATATCAGTTATTTTTTTCCTTATTACAGCCCCAATTTATGAGTTACAAGGAATATTTACTATTTCTTCATAAATTAGGCATATAGGTATTGAGTTAAAGGACTGAGATTTCCCTTGGTTGAAAGTAACAGAATTTATTTATTTATTTATTTTCCCATTTATTTTTATTAGTTGGAGGCTAATTACTTTACAATATTGTAGTGGTTTTTGCCATACATTGACATGAATCAGCCATGGATTTACATGTGTTCCCCATCCCGATCCCCCCTCCTGCCTCCCTCCCCATCCCATCCCTCTGGGTCTTCCCAGTGCACCAGCCCTGAGCACTTGTCTCGTGCATCCAACCTGGGCTGGTGATCTGTTTCACCCTTGATTGTATACTTGTTTTAGTGCTATTCTCTCAGAACATCCCACCCTCGCCTTCTCCCACAGAGTCCCAAAGTCTGTTCTGTACATCTGTGTCTCTTTTTCTGTTTTGCATATAGGGTTATCGTTACCATCTTTTTAAATTCCGTATATATGCGTTAGTATACTGTATTGGTCTTTATCTTTCTGGCTTACTTCACTCTGTATAATGGGCCCCAGTTTCATCCATCTCATTAGAACTGATTCAAATGAATTCTTTTTAATGGCTGAGTAATATTCCATAGTGTTTATATACCACAGCTTCCTTATCCATTCATCTGCTGATGGGCATCTAGGTTGCTTCCATGTCCTGGCTATTATAAACAGTGCTGCGATGAACATTGGGGTACACGTGTCTCTTTCAGATCTGGTTTCCTTGGTGTGCATGCCCAGGAGTGGGATTGCTGGGTCATATGGCAGTTCTATTTCCAGTTTTTTAAGGAATCTCCACACTGTTCTCCACAGTCGCTGTACTAGTTTGCATTCCCACCAACAGTGTAAGAGGGTCCCCTTTTCTCCACACCCTCTCCAGCATTTATTGCTTGTAGACTTTTGGATAGCAGCCATCCTGATGGCGTATAATGGTAACTCATTGTGGTTTTGATTTGCATTTCTCTGATAATGAGTGATGTTGAGCATCTTTTCATGTGTTTGTTAGTCATCTGTATGTCTTCTTTGGAGAAATGTCTGTTTAGATCTTTGGCCCATTTTTTGATTGGGTCATTTATTTTTCTGGAATTGAGCTGCAGGAGTTGCTTGTATATTTTTGAGATTAATCCTTTGTTTCTTCATTTGCTATTATTTTCTCCCATTCTTAAGGCTTTCTTTCCACCTTGCTTATAGTTTCCTTTGTTGTGCAAAAGCTTTTAATTTTAATTAGGTCCCGTTTGTTTATTTTTGCTTTTATTTCCAATATTCTGGGAGGTGGGTCATAGAGGATCCTGCTGTGATTTATGTCGGAGAGTGTTTTGCCTATGTTCTCCTTGAAAGTAACAGAATTTAAAGAAAGAAAAAGATTTGTCTCATTCATGGGTTCTTAGAAGGTAAAAAGGGCATAATTTATATTTTATTCTTATTTTTATAAATTTATTATAAAGTATTTCAGACATATTAAAAGTCTAAGGAGCTGTGCCCATCACTCTGTTTAAGAAGTAAACTTAATTTATATTTATAAAAACTTACAGGAAGAATAGAAATATGCCTTTGTAAATATAGTCAACTGATCTTTAACAAAGGAGCAAAGACAATACTGTAGAACAAAGATATTATAGATTCTTCAGTAAATGGTGCTAGATTAACTGGACATACACATTCAAAAAAGAATGAATCTAGATACAGACCATACACCTTTCACAAAAATTAAAACTCCTAATGGATCATATTTTTTTTGGAATTTGTTAGACTTACTTATCCTCTGATTTGATATCTATATTAAAAGAAATACACATGTAGAAAGTTATGACTACAGAAAACCAAATTTGAAACATCTTTGCCAGGTGAAAGGGCAGAAGTCCCTCAAAGTCCTGTTAGTTAGTTTGATAGATGACTTTTCAGCAGCAATAGTGGAAGCTAAATGATAGTGGGATATCTATAATAGCCTGAAAGAAAACAACTACTGACCACAAATTCTACACCAAACAAAAAATATTTTGTAAGAATGATTGTAAAATAGACCTTTAGACACACAATTGAGAGTGTGTGCCACCAGTCAGTTTAACAAAGGAAATTCTAAAGAATATATCTGGGGCAGAAGGAAAGTGAAGATCATAGATGCAGAAATGATAGTGGAAAAATGAAAGTCATTTTGTATGAATAAATATAAATGAGCATTGATTGCTTAAAAAGGTAATTATGAAAGGTAAAAATACACAGTTAAAATAACAGCAACATATCAGGAGTAATGAAAAAGGTATTTTTATAAGGTGTTAGCATTAAAGTTTGATAAGTTAAAAGAATACATGTAATATTTTCAAGGGTAACTGCTGAAAAAACACAATTTGAGCATAAAAACTCCAAACCAGTATAGGGAAGACATTTGAAATAATTCTTTTTAATAAATTCAGAGCAGGACAAAGTAGATAGAGGTAGATGTAGATTCAGAAGTAATTCTCATTAAATATAAGTGGATTAACTTCCAATTAAAAAATAAACATTGTCAGACTGGATTTTAAAAACCTAATCAAGTAGTTTTTAAGACTTAGATATAAGCCTTGGGGAAAAAATGTTCAAGAGGCTCATGTCTATTGATAAAACTTAACTAGGAAGACAACAGTTTCCAGTTTGAACAGATCTAATAGTATAGCCTCAAAGTAAATGAGGTATAAAGACCAACTGTAACCAACTACAATGGGAGATTTAACACCCCTTTCTCAATAGTTATAGAACAACCATAAAATCAATAAGGATATAGAAGATTAGGACAAAAGGATTACCACATTTTTATATAGACATATATAAAATGCTTAATCAACACCTTGCAACTACAAAATTATTTCATTTGATCATATTTTAAGCCACAAATTCAGCCTCAAATTTCAAACCATAATCATTATGTTTTCTGATCACACTGTACAGTTAAATTTTAGCTAGAAAGCAGTAACAGAAAGACAACTAGAATATTGCCTTGTGTTTGGAAATTAAATTTATTTCTCAGGAACACCTGGGTAAAGAGGAAAGCATATCAGATATTAGAAAATATTTTGTATTGAATTATAAAAATATTATAGAACAAAAGCTGTGGGATACAGCTGTAGTAATACTTAGAGGGAAGTATATACTCTTAAATGTTTATTCTGTCAGCTTCCCTCATGACTCAGTTGGTTAAGAATTCACTTGCAATGCAGGAGACTGCCGGCAATATAGTAGATACAGGATTGATCCTTGGGTTGGGAAGATCCCCTGGAGGATGAAATGGGAACCCACTCCAGTATTCTTGCCTGGAAAATTCCATGGATAGAGGTACCTGTTGGGGTGCAGTCCATGGGGTCACAAGAGTCGGACACAATTTAGCAACTAAACCACCACCACCAGTGGATCATAGACCTAACTGGAAAATGCAAAACTATAAAACTCCTAGACGTTAGCACAGGAGAAAAATCTAGATGGTCTTGGGCATGGTGATATGTTTTTAGAGACAACACAAAAGACACCATAGTTGTTTTTGAAAGAAACTATGGAAGAAATAATTGATAAACTGAAACTGATAAGTTAAAAACTTTTGCTCTGTGAAAGGAAAAATCAAGATAATTAGAAGACCAGCCACAGACTGGATGAAGATACTTGCAAAAGACACACCTGAAAAAGGACTGTTATCTAAAATAAGCCAATAATGCTTAAAATTCATGATAAGAAGACAAACAACCTAATTACAAAATGGGTCAAAAGCCTTAAGAGACACCTCACCAAAGATATACAGGTGGCAAATAAGCACGTGAAAAGATACTTCACACTGTATATCACTAGAGAAATGCAAATTAAAGCAATGAGATTGCTGTACATTCCTTAGAATTGCCAAAATCTGGAACAGTGACAGCATGAAATGCTAGTGAGGATACAGAGCAAGAAGAACTCCCACTTATTGCTGGTGAGAATGCAGAATGGTGCAGACACTTTGGAAGACAGTTTGATGGGTTTTTTGCAAAAGCTAGCTCATCCTTTCCATATGATTGGGCAATACTGCTCCTTGGTTTTTATGCAGAGTTGAAAATTTATGTCTACACAAAAGTCTGCACATGGATATTTATAACAGCTCTATTCATAATTGCCAAAACTTAAAAGCAGCTGTCTTTCAGTAGGTGAAGGAGTAAACTGTGGATATCCAGACAATGGGATATTATTCAGCAATAAAAAGAAATGAGCTATCAAGCCATAAAAACACATAGGGGAACCTTAAATGCATATTACTAAGTGAAAGAAGCCAATCTGAAAGGCTACATACTGTGTGATTTCAAGTGCATGACATTCTGGAAAAGACAAAACTTTGTAGAGACAATGAAAAGATCAGTGATCGTGGTGGTGGTGGGTTGTGGGGAGGAGAGAGGTAAATAACCAGAGAACAGAGGAACAGGGCAGTGGAAATACTCTGTGTGGTATTATAATGATGGATAATGTCATTATTAGGACTTCCCTGTAGCTCAAACGGTAAAGAACCTGCCTGCAATGCAAGAGACCAGGGTTCGATCACTGGGTTGGAAAGTTCCTCTGGAGAAGGGAATGGCATTCCACTCCAATATTCTTGCCTGGAGAATTCCGTGGACAGAGAAGCCTGGTGGGCTACAGTCCATGGGGTCGCAAAGAGTCAGACATGACTGAATAACTAACACACAATGTCATTATTACATTTGTCTAAACCCACAGAGTGTATATCACTAAGAGTGAAGCCTGAGGTAAACTACAGCCTTTGGGTGATTATGATGTATCAGTGTGGGTTCATGCTTATTTAAAAAATGTGCCATTCCTGTGAATGATAGTGGGGGAGGCTGTGCGTGTTTAGGGGCAGGGGATATATAGAGGCAATCTGTGTCCCTCTCTCTCAATTTTGTTGTAAATCTAAATAAAAGTACTCTAAAAAATTAAGGCCTTAAAATCAGGGAAAAAACTAAAAAGATCAATTTCGACTGCAGATTAATAAATCTATATGATAAAGAGCAACCAAAAACACACACAGTATACTAAGATATAAACGTATATGTAGTCTACTGAACAATTACTTTGGCTTTTATGTACTTCTGTTGTAAAGTAATTATTGTTTATTATAAATTTGTTTATTTAAGGACATTTTTCTTTAAACTTTCAGATGATACAGCATTGTTTGAGTTGATTCAGCTAGTTCCACCAGGTACTGTATTGTATTTTGATAAGGTAATTGACATGTGAACCCATTTTAATGAAATGCTTTTTATTTTTATTTTTTTCTTTATTTTTTTTTCCATTTATTTTTATTAGTTGGAGGCTAATTGCAATGCTTTTTAAAAATGTCATCTCTTCCACTTCTTGCCACGTTAAGAGCAATGTTGAGTTTCTAGCATTGGTCCACTATATGTAAAATGTCAGTAGGCCAAAATGATATCTACAGAAAGGTTGACATAGATTACATGTGAGCATGTTGTTCTAAAACTGAATCAATAATCACAATTGAAAGTGAAAAATAACCTGATAGCATCCTAGCATGTTTTTTGACATTCATAAAAATTAACATCTTAAAAGTTCTTGTGATTTTTCTAAAACAGTATGCTTTTACTGATAAAGTAGTTCATTATCTTTGTTTTTATGTATTGGCTGTTATTAGAAATGTAGGGGAATTAAAACTGTACCTAAGCAGAATAGAGCCCTATGGTAGGTACAGTTAAAACCTGAAGGATAGTTATATTTATATTATTGATTTCTATGATTATAGAAGAATCTATCTTAAGTCCTTATTTTATGTGAGTCACAGGAGGCTATATTTTGTTGAAAGCTAGTAATCTAAAATTTTTGAGTGTCACATATATACTTAATTCTGGTAACCACAAATTCTAAAAAATGTCTATATTTTTTTCAACATGTAATCTAATGTCTTATAATGGCAGGTAGAAAAGAATGGAAGATAGAAAAATAAATTGTGTAGATGGGAATTAAGTTTTAGATGTGTAAATATTATGTCAGTTTTATATGTTTAAAATAGTATTTTTTTCCCTAGGAATTCATAGGTACATAAAAAATTTACATGAATATCCCCTTTCTACAAAAGGGGAGAGAGAATCAGTAGTATGTATGACATTTCTTATAAGGAAATTTGTTAATTTGTTTAACATAACTTTAATTTTTTTCCTTTTATAGAAAAAAATTAAAAGCATGACCCTGAAGCAGGTATTTCATTAAGGCATCAGGCATTATATATTTGTACTTGATGATATTGTTTCTAAATAGCATATTTTGTTATAATTTGAATCATAGGATATCTTTCTTGTAGTGGGTGAAACATTGTCTACATATGATGAGAATACACGAGATTTCATGTTCCCGGGTCCAAATCAAATTTCTGGACACCATGATTCAAACCGCCAGGTTACCATGAGGAGGATTTCTGGCCTTCGAGTAAGTGCTTACTATTTTCTGAATCAAATTGTGATGCAGGATCATTGTCAAAAACTACCACATAGCCCTTAGTATCTGAAATGTGAAGAACTAATTCAAAGTTTAATTCTGTTTAAAACATAATTGTGTTATGAAATTATGCTAAGTCACTTCAGTTATGTCCAACTCTTTGCAATGCTATGAACTATAGCCTACCAGGCTCCTCTGTCCATGGGATTCTCCAGACAAGACTACCAGAGTGGGCTGCCATGTGCTCCTCCAGGGGATCTTCCCGTCCCAGGGATTGAACCTGATTCTCCTGAAATTCCTGCCTTATAGACGCATTCTTTACCTCTGAGCCACTGGGGGAGCCCTGTGAATTTATGATGTTATTGTAAACGTATTGAAACCTAAATGAAAATAATTTGCCAGAATGTATACATCTACTTTCCAAAATTAACAAGTATTATTTTACCTTATATTCTTCAGATTTCTCTCCTCTCCTTATCTCCCCATCCCCACTGGCCCTATCTATCTCCTTGTCTCTCTTCTCTTTATTTTTCTCTCAAAAAAAAAGACCAGCAAACATTTGAAAAGGTACATAATCCCATTAGCATTTAGGAAATTTCAAATTTAAACAGATGATTTCATTTTTATAGCTATAAGATTGGTAAAATTTAATAAATCTGACAAATACCAAAAGTGTGGAAAAGTGGAAATGTATATGTTTGTATGCCATGTAAATGGAACAACCATAATTCAGAATTATCTAGTAAAGTCAAAGATTCTCATAGCACTGATCTTCTAGGTGTATGTCTTTGAGATATATTCTGTCTGATATACTAAGAACCTTCTTAGGAATGTTCATTTGTAGCATTATTCATGATAATGAAAAATGGAAATAATTTAAATGTCCATTAGTAGGAGTTTTTTGTTGTTCAGTTGCTCAACTGTGTCCAACTGTTTGCGACCCCATGGACCAGGCTTCCCTGTCTTTCACCAACTCCGAGTTTGTTCAAATTAATGTCTGTTGAGTTGCAGGAGTTTAGATAGAATAATTATTATATGTTCATGTAATGGAAATACATATTCATACACCTAAAAGTGAAAACTGCATTAGGTAGTAGCCGACTCTCATCTTTTCCTAACAACCTTTTCAATATTCACTGAATGATTTCATCATATTTTTATTCCTGAAAATACTTTCTGTTAAGAGAGACTGAGTGAAGCCCCTGCTGTTTCAAAGAAGAAAAAAGTAAAAGTTGTCTAGGTGAAGTTTTTGGGATAATTTTTTTTTTGCTAACTTTATAAAAGTAAGGAAATTAGCATGATATATGAGTCAATATGGTAAATTGAGTAATTTTTCCTGTAGGTCTAGGTTTTGATACATTCTATCATCAGTTCAGTTCAGTCACTCTGTCGTGTCCGACTCTTTGCGACCCCATGAATCGCAGGACACCAGGCCTCCCTGTCCATCACCAACTCCCGGAGTTTACTCAAACTCATGCCCATCGAGTCAGTGATGCCATCCAACCATCTCATCCTCTGTCGTCCCCTTCTCCTCCTGCCCCCAATCCCTCCCAGCATCAGGGTCTTTTCCAATGAGTCAACTCTTCGCATCAGGTGGCCAAAGTACTGGAGTTTCAGCTTCAGCATCAGTCCTTCCAATGAACACCCAGGACTGATCTCCTTTAGGATGGACTGGTTGGACCTCCTTGCAGTCCAAGGGACTCTCACAAGTCTTCTCCAACACCACAGTTCAAAAGCATCAATTCTTCAGTGCTCAGCTTTCTTCACAGTCCAACTCTCACATCCATACATGACCACTGGAAAAACCATAGCCTTGACCAGACGGACCTTTGTTGGCAAAGTAATGTCTCCGCTTTTTAATATGCTATCTAGGTTGGTCATAACTTTCCTTCCAAGGAGTAAGCGTTTTTTAATTTCATGGCTGCAGTCACCATCTTCAGTGACCTTGGAGCCCAAAAATACAAAGTCTGACACTGTTTCCACTGTCTCCCCATCTATTTCCCGTGAGGTGATGGGACCAGATGCCATGATCTTAGTTTTCTGAATGTTAAGCTTTAAGCCAACTTTTTCACTCTCCTCTTTCACTTTCATCAAGAGGCTTTTTAGTTCCTCTTCACTTTCTGCTATAAGGGTGATGTCATCTGCATATCTGAGGTTATTGATGTTTCTCCCAGCAATCTTGATTCCAGCTTGTGCTTCTTCCAGCCCAGTGTTTCTCATGATGTACTCTGCATATAAGTTAAATAAGCAGGGTGACAATATGCAACCTTGACGTACTCCTTTTCTTATTTGGAATCAGTCTGTTGTTCCATGTCCAGTTCTAACTGTTGCTTCCTGACCTGCATACAGGTTTCTCAAGAGAGATTCTATCCTAGGAAATAGCAAATTTCAGCTTCTTGAAATTTTAATAGTTCACTAGCAAATTTATTAAAATATACCTCCTTTGAGATATTTTCCATGTCCTTTAGCCAAAAAAGGCTTCAAAGAATGTTACAGGACCTTTCTAGAAACTTGCAAGGAAAAAAAAATTGCAAGCTAATTTTAAAATTAGCTTTTTTAAAAGTAATTTAAAATGCTGTTTATACTAAATTTGACAATATAAACACAATATGGACCATTAACAGGTATTTATTGAATTTGAGTTACCTTTCCATATATCAGAAAAGGTTGGATTACTAAGGCAAAAAAATCTATATATATTATTAAAAGATAAATTGGGACATATTAAAATTTTTTAGTTTATTTGAGCAAAAATTGATTTGATTTAAGCAGCATCTAATCTAGCAGATAGAAGCTCCAGGACCTGCACAAAATGAAATACTTTTATATTCAGAAGGGTATAGGAACAAGGAAATCATACTAGGCTAAGAAGTGTGTTGGTTGTTACAAGATTTGCTTCCTTTAGCTAATCAGGCTATTCTGGATGAATTGATTTAAACATCTATTTCTGGAAGAACAGAAACTGTAATTAATTTTAATCTGTTTGATGACATGGGGCTTAGTGTAACCAACTCCATTTTGGGCCTCTTCTCTTGTTTTTAACAATATAAAAACTGAGACTTCTGGTGATGGTGGTGCAAAGAGTTTGTCAGTTACTGTCACTGCACAAGTATAAAACTGGACAAAATTGTCACAAAAAACAGTTTCAGGGCACTGGAAAGTGATCAGCAATTAAGACAAATTAAGAAGTATCTTTGCTTGAATAACTACTAAGACTTTTGATAAAAATGGCAGAAGTATGTGGTCATCTTGCATAGGCTGCCCTCATACCCTGCATGGCCAGTGAGAATTGTAGCTTCACCAAGCATGTGGCAGGGTGCAAAAGTCAGCAGATTTGCAAGCAAAGAGGTCAGAATGACTTTGGGGCAGTGATATTGTAATTTGTAAGAAACATGTATTTGGTCTTCTTATCTCGTACCTAGCACAGAGCTCATAAAACCCTTGGAATTTCCTGTGTTTAAGAGTTAGGTTGATGAGGAGACTTTTGGAGAGCTCCTTGGGAACATAAGGATGGGAACTAGATGCCAGGGAAACCAACCACATTGGAACTTTCAGCCACATCCCTGAAGAAGAGAGGGGCTAGAGATGGAGTTCAGTCACCAATGGCCAGTGATTTTATCAACCATGCCTGTGTAATGAAGTGATTATAATACCCAAAATGATGGGGTTTGGAAAGCTTCCACATTGTGAACACTTGGAGGTACTGGGAAAGTGGCACAGAGGGTGAGGGCACAGAGACTTTTCTGTGTATTTTGCTCTATACATCTCTTCCATCTGCATGTCATTATATCCTTTTATATAAACTGGGAAACAGGAAGTAAAATATTTCTTGAGTTCTATATATTATTTGCTATATGCTATTTGCTATAGCAAATCGACGGAACCCGTGGAGGGGTTTGTGGAAGCCTCTTACTTGTAGCCTATGGGTGACAACATAATACTTGTGATTAGCAACTGAAGTCAGATGGGAGCAGTCTTGTGGGACTGAGCCCTTAACCTATGGGATCTGATGCCATCTCCAGGTAGTCAGAACTGGGTTAAATTGCAGGACACCCAGCTGGTGTCACAGAGACTTGTGATGGTGACATCTTGATGGTGTTAGAAAACCCACACATTGGAATTGGTGTCACAATCATAGGGGCACATATCGTGGCTTTCCCAGCTTAATGCGGACTATGCAGTTGGAAGCATGTGAGGAAACCTACAGCTTTGCTAGGCTGATTGCAGTTCCAATTAGCGAGCCGCATGCCTGCCAGAAGATTGACCGGGATGCCCTGGAAATGAGGGTGCAGTCAAAAGGCAGAGGCGAGCTTTCCACCCATTCCTTGCTGGCTGAAAGTATGCATGCTCGGGGGAGACCAGTGGGAGTCCAACAAACAGGGAAGGCTGAGGGAACTAGACAGCTGCTGTATCTTTGAGTGCCTTTCCCCAGCCCACACACAGATAATCAGTAGAGTAGAACCTTTACAGGTTTGTTGGATGGCCACTAAGTTATACTCTGATGAGACCACTAGAAAGAATAGAATAAAAAGATATGGCACATATATAAATTGAACAGCAGAATAGCAGATGTAAATTCAGTCACATCAGTTATTGTATTTAAATGTGAGTGAACAACACAGTGCAATCAGTAGTTTATTGTCCTGGCAGTATACAATGCACTCCTCCTCAGAATTCTTAGCATAGACATCTATCTGGGTTTTAGGGCATCTTTCTGAACCCATCACTATGGTAAGAATTCAAGTCACATTTGGGCTTAAATCTTGGCACTATCACAGACTACCTGAGTAAACTTGAGACTACTATACCTTGGAGATAGCATGTTTTTTGGTGGATTAATGAAAGCTTGTAAATGGTTACTATAATAACGTGGCACATAGAGAATGATCAAATATTAGTGGTATGGTGATGGCCGGGGAGATCATAGCAAGGTGCTGTTTGTTATGGATGGTGGTGGTGATATTAATATCTTCTCTACACTGTGAACCCCATAAAAACAGAATCTGTGACTTTGTCTTTGATCTTAATTCTTAGCCCTGTTCTTTGCATAAAGTACTTATATGCCTCTTAATTGAATTGAATAAATGAATTACATCTTACTGTAGACTTCATAGAGGAAACTGACATTTCAGATGTGTGATGATTATATTTATTTTGGTTAGGTTGTAGTGCCCAATTGTTTAGTCAAACACTAGTCTCGATGTTACTGTAAAGGTATTTTGTAGATGTGACTAATATTTATAGTCACTTGACTTTTAAGTATAGATTACCCTTGATAATGTAGGTAGACCTCATCCAATTAACTGAAGACCTGAAGAGCAAAGACTGAAGTTTCCCAAAGAGTAAGAAATTCTGCCTCAAGACTATAGTATAGAAATCCTGAGTTTCCAGCCTTCTGGTTTGCTTAGAGATTTCACACTCAAGACTGCAGTATCAACTTTGCCTGAGTTTCCAGTCTGCTAGCCTTCCCTATGGATTTTGGACTTGTCATCCTCACAATTGCATGTACCAGTTCCTTAAAGCAAATATCCATCTCTGTGTATATCCTAGTAATTTTGTTTCCCTGAAATCTCAACTGATACATATGGGTCTTGAAAGATCTAATTAATGACTAAAACACCGAGTATTTACTGTATGACCAGCGATATATGAGGAGGGGTAAAGTGATAAGTTGCAGTCCAGGCTGTGATAGTTATAAAATATGTGCTCAAACTACTTGACACTCCTGTCTTCCAAATGCAGAGCCAACTGCTGCTCTTAAGTATGGATTCTACTTAGTGATTCTAACAGATACAATGTGGTGAAGCGACAGTGTTAGACTTTTGAGACGAGGTCGTTAAGTGCACTGTGGCTTCCTCTTTGCTCTCACTCTTATATCACTCACTCCTGGGGAAGCCAATTGCCATGTTTGAGGACATTCAGGCACCTCTCTGAAGTGGGCAGAAGCAGGAACAGCTTTCTTGGAGTGTAGATGAGAGCTTGAAGAGCCTTGAAGAAACTATCAAATGAATGTTCGCAGGAAAATGAGGTAAATGTTATTGGAAATTAGTGGAAGAAGGAACCCTTTTTTGTAACGATATAAAGTTTAGCAGCCATGTAGGATATAAAAAATAACTGATGAAATGGGTGGTCTTTTTAAGGAGATTTTCTGACAGAGTGTTAGAGGGGCTATCTGGTTTCTTACTGCTTATAGAAAAATGTGAGAGGAGAGAGAGAAGCAAAAGGAAATGCTGTTAATAATACAAAAAGGAGGTAGAACTTACTGTTTTTAAGGATTCTCAGCCTTCCCCCATGGCAAGTAATGCTGAAATTAAGAAATGACTTATGAGCAAAAATCATTCTAGGGTACTTTCAGGAAATTATGGTCTGATGGTGAAACCAAGGTTATAATTATAAAATCCTTTATTAAAATCTCCAAATATCCAAGCTGTTGCATCAGAAAATAATTTAATGAAGCAGGTTTTATTCTACTTTATTTTTTATATTTTATTTTTTAATTTTTAATTAAAATTTTTATATAATTAAAAAATTGAAGTATAGATGATTTGTAATGTTCTATTAGTTTCAGATATACAGCAAAGTGATTTAGTTATCTATCTGTTTCTCTGTATATGTATATATGTGTCTATGTGCATGCATGCTTGCTAAGTTGCTTCAGTAGTGTCTGACTCTTTGCAAACCTATGAACTATAGCCTGCCAGGCTCCTCCATCCATGGGATTTTCCAGCCAAAAATACTGGAGTGAGTTGCTATGCCCTCCTCCAGGGGATCTTCCCAACCTTGGGATGGAACTCAGGCAGGAATTACAGGCAGATTCTGTACCACTGAACCACCTGGAGAGGCCATGTACATGTATGTGTGTGTGTGTGTGTACACACATCTGTCTCAAATTCTTTGCCATTATAGGTTATTACTAGATATTGAATATAGTTCCCTTGTTGTTGTTTATGTACATAGTAATATGTATCCAATTAATCCCATACTCCTAATTTTTTAGTCTCCCCACTTCCACTTTGGTGACCAAGTTTGTATCTCTGAGTCTATTTCTGTTTTTTAAACAAGTTCACTTGCATCATTTATTAGATTCTATGTATAAGTAATCTATAACGCTTGTCTTTCTCTGACGTATGTCACTTAGTATGAAAATCTCTCAGTCAGTCAGTCAGTTCAGTCGCTCAGTCGTGTCCGACTCTTTGCGACCCCATGAATCGCAGCACACCAGGCCCCCCTATCCATCACCAACTCCTGGAGTTTCCTCAAACTCATGCCCTTCAAGTTGGTGAGGCCATCCAGCCATCTCATTCTTTGTCATCCCCATTCTCCTCCTGCCCCCAGTCCCTCCCAGCATCAGGGTCTTTTCCAATGAGTCAACTCTTCGCATCAGGTGGCCAAAGTATTGGAGTTTCAGCTTCAGCATCAGTCCTTCCAATGAACAAACAGGACTGATCTCCTTTAGGATGGACTGGTTGGACCTCCTTGCAGTTCAAGGGGCTCTGAAGAGTTTTCTCCAACACCACAGTTCAAAAGCATCAATTCTTCGGCGCTCTGCTTTCTTCACGGTCCAACTCTCACATCCATACATGACCACTGGAAAAACCATAGCCTTGACCAGATGGACCTTTGTTGGCAGAGTAATGTCTCTGCTTTTTATTATACTGTCTGGATTGGTCATAACTTTCCTTCCAAGGAGTAAGCATCTTTTATGGCTGCAATCACCATCTTCAGTGATTTTGGAGCCCCCAGAAAAACAAAGTCTGACACTGCTTCCACTGTCCCCCCATCTATTTCCCATGAAGTGATAAAAATGTCTAGGTCCATCTATTTTGCTGCAAATGCTATTATTTCATTCTTTTTAGTGGCTGAGTAGTGTTCCATTAAATATATGCCACATCTTCTTTATCCATTAATCTCTTGATGGACATTTAAGTTGCTTCCATGTTTTTTCTGTTGTAAATACTGCTGCCGTGAACATTGGTGTACATGTATCTTTTTGAATTAGAATTTTCATCTGTTCCAGATACGTGCCCAGGAGTAGGAATGCTGGATCATATGGTAACTCCAATTTTGGTTCTAAAGGAACCTCTATACTATGGAGGAGCCTGGTAGGCTGCAGTCCATGGGGTCGCTAAGAGTCAGACACAGCTGAGCGACTTCACTTTCACTTTTCACTTTCATGCATTGGAGAAGGCAATGGCAACCCACTCCAGTGTTCTTGCCTGGAGAATCCCAGGGATGGGGGAGCCTGGTGGGCTGCCATCTATGGGGTCACACACAGTCAGACACAACTGAAGCGACTTAGCAGCAGCAGCAGCAGCAACAGCATACTATTCTCCAGAGTGGTTGCAATTTATATTGCCACCAACAGTGTAGGAGGATTATTTTTTCTCCACACCCTCTCCAGCATTTATTATTTGTAGAATTTTTGATAATGGCCATTCTGACTGGTGTGAAGTATTGCCTCACTGTAGTTTTGATTTGTGTTTCTCTAATAATTAGTGACATTGAGCATCTTTTTGTGTGCTTGTTGTAAATAAATCTAAAAATGAACATACAGAAGGCCAGTAAGGTCTTTTTAGGTCTTCTGCTATTTTTTTTTAATTTTTGTATTGAACTGTATGAGCCCTTGGTAAACCCACTGCAAATACTTTCTCCCATTCTGTACATTGTCTTTTCATTTTGTTTATGATTTTTGTTGCTGTGCAAAAGCTTTTGAGTTTAATTGGGTCCCATTTGTTTATTTTTGCCTTTATTTCCATTATTAGAGAAGACTGATTCAAAAGAAAGTATTGCTGCAATTTATGTCAGAGTGTTCTGCCTATGTTTTCTTCTAGGAGTTTTATGATATCTGGTCTTATATTTAGGTTTTTAATACATTTTGAGTTTATTTTTGTATATGGTGTTAGAGTATTCTAATTATTACATTCCTTTACATGTAGCCAATCCAGTTTTCCCAGCACCACTTATTAAAGAGACTATCTTTTCCCCACTATATATTCTTGCCTCCTTTGTTGTAGATTAATTGACCTTGAGTGTCTGGGTTTATTTCTGGGCTTTCCAACCTATTCCATTGATCTGGAATGTCTGTTTTTATGCCAGTTTCCTACTATATTGATGATTGTAGCTTTGTAGTATAGTCTGAAGTTAGAGAGCATGATTCCTCCAACTTCATTCTTCTTTATCAATATTGTTTTTACTATTCAGGGTCTTTTGTATTTCGGTACAAATTTTAAAATAATTTGTTCTAGTTCTGTGAAAAATGTTATTGGTGATCTGATAGGGATTGCATTGAATCTGTAGATTGCCTTGGTAGTATGGTCATTTTAACAATATTGATTCTTCCAATCCAAGAACATGGCATGCATTTCCATTTGTTTGTGTTGTCTCCAATTTGTGTCTTATAATTTTTGGAGTACAGATCTTTTGCCAACTTAGATAGGTTTTATTCCTAAGTGTTTTATTCCTTTTGATGTCATGATAAATGAGATTGTCCCTTAATTTCTCTTTCTAGTAGTTCATTGTTAGTGTATAGAAATGCAACTGATTTTTATATGTTAATTTAGTATCTTGCAACTTTAGTGAATTTATTGATGAGCACTAGTAGTTTTCTGGTGGTGTCTTTAGGATTTTCTATGTATAGTATCTTGTTATATGCAAATAGTTAGTTTTACTTCTTCCTTCCAACGTGGATTCATTTTATTTGTTTTTCTTCTCTGATTGCTGTGGCTAGGACTTCCAAAAATACAGTGAAGAAAAGTGGTGAGAGTGGGTGTCCTTGTTGCTTTTCAGCTTTTCACCATTGAAAATGGTGTTAACTGTGGCTTTCTCGTATATGACCTTTATTATGTTAAAGTATGTTTCCTCTGCGCCCACTTTCTAGAGTGTATCTATTATAAAAGGATGTTGAATTTTATCACATTTTTAAAGGTTACTTTCCACTTACAGTTATTATAAAATATTGGGTGTTTTCCCTGTGTTGTAAAATACACACTTGAAACTGTCTTACACCTAGTAGTTTGTACTTCTCTGTCTCCTGTCTCTATATTCCCCCTTCCTTCTCCCTACTGGTAACTTGAAGAAAGTAGGGAAAACCACTAGGCCATTAAGGTATGACCTAAATCAAATTGCTTATGACTATACAGCGAAGGTGATGAATAGATTCAAGGGACTAGATGTGATAACAGTGTCTGAAGAACTATGGGCGGTGGTTTGTAACATTGTACAGGAGGCAGTGACCAAAACCATCCCAAAGAAAAAGGAACACAAGAAGGCAAAGTGGTTGTCTGAAGAGGCTTTATAAATAACTGAGGAAAGAAGAGAAGCAAAAGGCCAGGAACAAAGGGAAAGGTTTTATCATCTGAATGCAGAGTCCCAGAGACTAGCAGGAAGAGATAAGAAAACCTTCTTAATACATGTAAATCTATGGCTGATTCATATCAATGTATGACAAAACCCACTGAAATGTTGTGAAGTAATTAGCCTCCAACTAATAATAATAAAAAAAAAAAAAGGAAAAAAAATAAAAATGAACAAAGCATGGGAAAGACTAAAGATCTTTTCAAGAAAACTAGAGATACCAAGGGAAAATTCCATGCAAGGATGGGCATGATAAAGCACAGAAACGGTAACAATCTAACAGAAGCAGAAGAGGTTAAAAGAAGTGGCAAGAATACATAGAAGAACTATACAAAAAAATCTTAATGACCGAGAAAACCATAATGTTGTGGTCACTCACCTAGAGCCAGACATCATGGAGTGTGAGGTCAAGTGGGCCTTAGGAAGAATTATTATAAACAAAGCTAGTGGAGGTGATGGAATTCCAGCTGAGCTATCTCAAATCCTAAAAGATAATGTGATGCTGTTAAAGTGCTCCACTCAATATGTCAGCAAATTTAGAAAACTCAGCAGTGGCCACAGGACTAGAAAAGGTCAGTTTTCATTTTAATCCCAAAGAAGGGAAATGCCAAAGAATGTTCAAACCACTATACAGTTGGGCTCACTTCATTTGCTAACAAGTTTATACTCAAAATCCTTCAAGCCAGGCTTCAGCAGTACATTAACTAAGAACTTCCAGATGTACAAGTTGGGTCTGGAAGAGGCAGAGGAACCAGAGGTCAAATTGACAACATTTGTTGGATCATGGAGAAAGCAAGGGAGTTCCATAAAATCAACTGCTTCTGTTTCCTTGACTACACTAAAGCCTTTGCCTGTGTGGATCACAACAAACTGGAAAATTCTTCAAGAGATGTGAGTACCAGACTACCTTACCTATCTCCTGAGAAACCTGTATGTGAATCAATAAGCAACAGTTGGAATCAGACATGGAACAACAGACTGGTTCAAAATTGGGGAAGGAGTATGATAAGGCAGTATATTTTCACCCTCTTTATTTAACTTATATACAGAGTGCATCATGTGAAATGCCAGTCTGGATGAATCACAAACTGGAATCAAGATTGTCAGGAGAAATATCAGCAGTTTCAAATATGCAGATAATACCACTCAAATGGCAGAAAGTGAGGAGGGAGGGTGAAAGAAGAGAGTGAAAAAGCTGCCTTGAAATTCAACATTCAAAAAGCAAAGATCATGGCATCTGGACCAGTCACTTCATGGCAAATTGAAGGGGAGAAAGTGGAAATAGTAACAGATTTTCTTTTCTTGGGCTCCAAAATCACTGGGTTGGTAACTGTATCCATGAAATTAAAAAACACTTGCTCCCTAGAAAGAAAGTTATGACAAACCTAGACAGCATATTAAAAAGCAGAGATATTACTTTGTCTATAGGTCTATATAATCAAAGGTATGATTTTTCTAGTAGTCATGTATGGATGTGAGAGTTGGACCATAAAGGAGACTGTGTCAAAGAATTAATGCTTTTGAACTGTGGTGCTGAAGAAGACTCTTGAGAGTCCCTTGGACTGCAAGGAGATCAAACCAGTCAATCCTAAAGGAAATCAACCCTGAATATTCTTTGGAAGGACTGATGCTGAAGCTGAAGCTCCAATCATTTGGCCACTTAATGCAAAGAGCCTACTCATTGGAAAAGACCCTGATCCTGGAAAAAGTTGAAGGAAGTAGGAGAAGGGGGTGACAGAGGATGAGATGGTTGGATGGCGTCACTCACTCAATGACATGAGTTTGAGCAAACTCCAGGAGATGGTAAAGGACAGGGAAGCCTGACATGCTGCAGTCCATGGGGTCGTAAGGAGTCAGACATGTCTTAGCCACTGAACAAGAAAAATAACAGTGATTCCTGTTTGCCTCTTGTATCCTATAGTGATTGTCCTCTGTCTGCTACGTACATACCTTGATTATATGTGGAGCACATAACTTGTTTCTTTATTAGTTCATATATATTCTAGTTGTGAGGAACTATATTCTTAGAACTGTACTTAAAGAACCATACCCGAGACAGCTAAATAATGGTTTGATTTAGGTGTAAACATCCTGGATTTCAAGCTGGTGTTTTAAAGGGGCGAAACTTTTTCCTTTACTTTTCTTTCTATTTCCTTCAGTAGGGCATGCATTTATTTTTCACATGAGAGAAATCTAAGTAATTTATGATCAAAGAGTGAATTGTGATTGTTTAAAAACATGCCCCCCCCCCAATTTTTGATGCCCTTCTGCTAAAAATGTAGTCTGTTTCTTTTGTTCTAGAATGCGGATTGTACTTAGGAGCTCTAATGAATAGAAAGTGACAGAAGTGACAGTGTTAGACTTCTAAGACTAAATCATAAAAAGAATTATGTCTTCTTCCTTGCTTTTCTTTGGAAGAACTAGTTACCATATCATGAGGACATTCAAGAAGTCCTGTGGAGAGGTTTTTATGATAAGGAGCCACGTCCTCTTTTTTAAAAGATGGAAAAGAAGTGAGTCCTCCAGTCAGCAGCTGTGTGAATCTTAGGAAGCAAATCCTCTTGCCTCAGACAAGCCTTCAGATAACTACAGCCCAAACAACATCTTGACTGAAATCTCAGGAGAGATTTCAAGCCAGAGCCACATAGTTCAGCCTCTTCCAGATTCCTGACCCTTAGAAACTATGTGAGACAGTAAACGTGTAATGATGTTTTAAACTGCTAAGTAACATGCTTTGCAACAATAGATAACTAATAAATAAACATAGTGGATATCATCAATAAAAGTATGTTTGTTGAAAAAGTCATCCACTTAATTCATAGGTAGCTCATATTTAACTTTTTTGTAGTGTATAATGTTTGAAACTTTGAAGTTAGTAAGTCAAAGACAGGGTAAAGTGTTTGACTTCCATTATATTAGAATGAAGCAGCCCTGGGCACAGACAGCAGTGTGTCTTTGATGATTTGGTGAACTGTAATTTGTGTGACTGTCATTTGTGTGCTTCCAGATATTTTCCCAGGTACTTTGTGGCTGTTCCTTTGAATTTTACCATTTTTCTCTACTTACCTCAAAACAGTGTTTAAACTGATGATTGAAATGTTGCAAGAGATAGAAACCACATTCATTCATTCATAGATCTGGATTTAAGCTTCATTATGGGAAAAACTGTTGGAAGAATTGGTAGAGACTTATCCATCTTCTACATTCGAGAACTGTATACCCAGGAGCTGTGAATATTTTTTAGCATCTAGAGACTATGAAAGTATTTCTTGATTGCATAGTTATGTATGTCTCAATTTGTAAGAGTAAAAAGAGTTAGAATCTATTGAGTATTTTCACATATTTAGAACTTTAATATTATTATTAACAATCTTTAAAAAATTTTATAGGGAAATACTTGAAAATGAAAAATTTCTTAATTTCTCCATAAAAGCGATATAATCACTTGTAAGTGAATCATCAGCAGTGAAACTGTTTCTTGATAGCATTTAACATTAGTTTGTTGTCTTTATCCTTAATAAGAAGTTCAAACTAACAAAAAGCAGTTGAACCTTGATAAATGTTTGTTACTGTAGGTTGTATTTTCATCAGTAATAATTATCTCTTTAAAAGTTAAAATGTCTAATAATACCCTGTCTTTCCTCTTTAGGGAATTGCTCCAAAGCTGGAATTTTCTACAACCTCAGTGATTACTGAATGTCTGATAAGTTCAAGGAAGTGCCGCACTCAGGTTAAAATAATTTATTTAAAGTATTTAATGATTTAATGTATTAGTTCATATTTATTGGGCATTTGGCAAGTGCTATTTTTTTTATTTCAGCTGAAGTTCCTTTAACTTTCTTTGGATCTTTCAGTTCAGTTAGTTTAGTTCAGTCACTCAGTCGTGTCCAACTCTTTGCGACCCCATAGACCACAGCATGCCAGGCTTCGCTGTCCATCACCAACTCCCAGAGTCTACTCAAACTCATCTCCATTGAGTCAGTGAGGCCATCCAACCATCTCATCCTTTGTCGGCCCCTTCTCCTTCTGCCTTCAATCATCCCCAGCATCAGGGTCTTTTCAAATGAGTTAGCTTTTCATCTCAGGTGGCCAAAGTATTGGAGTTTCAGCTTCAACATCAGTCCTTCCAGTGAAAACTCAGGACTGATTTCCTTTAGGATGGACTGGTTGGATCTCCTTGCAGTCGAAGGGGCTCTCAAGAGTCTTTTCCAGTGCCACAGTTCAAAAGCATCAGTTCTTCAGTGCTCAGCTTTCTTTATAGTCCAACTCTCACATCCATACATGACTACTGAAAAACCCATAGCCTTGACGAAACAGACCTTTGTTGGTAAAGTAATGTCTCTGCTTTTTAATATGCTGTCTAGGTTGGTCATAACTTTCTTTCCAAGGAGTAAGTGTCTTTGAATTTCATGGCTGCAGTCACCATCTGCAGTGATTTTGGAGCCCAAAAAATAAAATCTGTCACTGTTTCCATTGTTCCCTCATCTATTTGCCATGAAGTGATGGGACCAGATGCCATGTTCTTAGTTTTCTGAATGTTGAGCTTTAAGCCAGCTTTTTCACCCTCCTCTTTCACTTTCATCAAGAGGCTCTTTAGTTCTTCGCTTTCTGCCATAAGGATGGTGTCATCTGCATATCTGACGTTACTGATATTTCTCCCAGCAATCTTGATTCCAGCTTGTGCTTCATCCATCCCAGCATTTCTCATGATGTACTCTACATATACATTAAATAAGCAGGGTGACAATATATAGCCTTTACATACTCCTTTTCCTATTTGGAACCAGTCTGTTGTTCCATGTCCAGTTCTAACTGTTGCTTCCTGATCTGCATACAGATTTTTTAAGAGGCAGGTGAGGTGGGCTGGTATTCCTGTCTCTTTCAGAATTTTCCACAGTTTATATTGATCCACACAGTCAAAGGCTTTGGCATAGTCAATAAAGCAGAAATAGATGTTTTTCTGGAACTCTCTTACTTTTTCAATGATCCAGTGGATGTTGGCAATTTGCTCTCTGGTTCCTCTGCCTTTTGTAAAACCAGCTTGAACATCTGGAATTTCACGGTTCACATATTGCTGAAGCCTGGCTTGGAGAATTTTGAGCATTACTTTGTTAGAGTGTAGATGAGTGCAATTGTGCGGTAGTTTGAGCATTCTCTTTCTTTGGGATTGGAATGAAAACTGACCTTTTCCAGTCCCGTGGCCACTGTTGAGTTTTCCAAATTTGCTGACATTGAGTGCAGCACTTTCACAGCATCATCTTTTAGGATTTGAAATAGCTCAACTGGAATTCCATCACCTCCACTAGCTTTGTTCATAGTGATGCTTCCTAAGGCCCACTTGACTTCACATTCCAGGATGTCTGGCTGTAGGTGAGTGATCACACCATTGTGGTTATCTGTGTCATGAAGATCTTTTTTGTACAGTTCTTCTGTGTATTCTTGCCACCTCTTCTTAATATCTTCTGCTTCTGTTAGGTCCATACCATTTCTGTCCTTTATTGAGCCCATCTTTGCATGAAATGTTCCCTTGGTATCTCTAATTTTCTTGAAGAGATCTCTAGTCTTTCTGTTATTTTCCTCTATTTCTTTGCATTGATCACTGAGGAAGGCTTTCTTATCTCTCCTTGCTACTCTTTGGAACTCTGCATTTAAATGGGTATATCTTTCTTTTTCCCTGTTGTTTTTCACTGCTCTTCTTTTCAGTTATTTGTAAGGCCTCCTCAGAGAACCATTTTGCTTTTGCTTTTTTGCATTTCTTTTTCTTAGGAATCATCTTGCTCCCTGTCTCCTGTACAATGTCATGAACCTGCATCCATAGTTCATCAGGCACTCTAACAGATCTAGTTCCTTAAATCTGTTCCTTAAATCTGTTTCTCGCTTCTGCTGGATAAATGTAAGGGATTATATTTGGATCTTTAAAGTAAAACAATTATCATGGATATTTAGCATTTTGTTTACATGTTAATAAGTGTGAATGTGAAAAGCTTGTTACAGTTGTAGATGGTACTTTTGCTTACTTACTTCATTTTTTTTTAATTTTAATGGAAAGAAATTAAACTGCCAGAAAGATGTTGGGATCAAGAAGTTCCACAGAGAACCAGATTGGAGGCTTCTATAGATCTTAAGGAACTTTAAGTTCAAAGGATTTGCTAAAAAGTTCCCTTTTTAGCAAATGGGCCACAGGTACTCAGACTGGGTTATAGGTATTTAGTAGGTATAGCTTCTTGAGTGTTTCTGATTCCTTAAGGGACTGTTGCTCTAGTTTGGTGGCTGTTCTATGCTATCAGATCAAGAGAAGCTTGGCTACTTCAGTTTAAGTACCTTCTATGTTTGTAAAATCTGTCTTTAGCAAACTCAGATATCTGGATCTAATACTCCATTTTGGTCCAACTTTCTACTGAGTCACCAGGCTCATCTTGCTGCCCTGTCCACAGATGATCTAACAGTGTCCAGGCATCACTCATACATGTGTGGCTGCATTATGACCAGGTAACAATGGGCAGCCTGTGACGATGAGCTAGGACTATATAAAGCCTAGTGGGCCCAAACAGGGCAGGACTGGACCTATGGTGGGAAAAGTAGAATGTTAATCTCCTACATTAACAGTTTAAGAGTAAATTCTCTCAGGGTGATAACAAGCTAAGAAAGGTAAAATATAGTTATAAGATTATCACGGGGATCTTTCTTACTTTGTTTAGCAGGACATTTGCTATATCAGAGTTTAGCCTAATTATTTGTCTTTTAAATGCAAGATGAAATATTGCTGTTAGAGGTCTGATGACTTGCTTGCCAAATGTAGGGCTGGCTTACTGACTTGTTTGGAGATATGCTCTGTGCACATTTATAAATTGTCATAAATTCTTTTCCTAGTCATAACAAGTTGCCTTTCCACGCTTGGGTATTCACTTCTGCTGGATGGGTAGAAGGTTCTCTTTTTTGGTCAGGAGTGTAGCATACACACAGAGGAGTGCATACATTCTAAGTGTACCGCTTGGTGGAAGACGCCTTACTAAATGTAGAACTGTCATCCCACTAGTAGTTTCATTGGACTAGCATTTTCCTCTATAAGCTTTTGGCTGACTTGCTCTCAGTGTTTGTCATTTGTTCTTTGTTGAACAGAAATGTGAGAAACTAGTTGTTGGTGTTAGTGTTTAAGAAAATATTCTTGAGAATCAGACAGATTTGGTTTCAAGTTCCTCATAAGACTGATTTAAAGATTAGAGAATATATGTGCCTGGCATGTAACATATAATTAATAAATTTTGTGACTGTTACTGAGGTTATGGTTTTAATTAAGACAACTGAGATGTAGAAGACATAGATGAAATATTAGAATATATTGCCTAATGGGTGCAACAGAGTATACATTTTTACATTAAAATTGTGGATGGTAACAGGCAGAATTTTAATTTTATGTGATAGTGTTTGAGAACATGCTAAATCCACTTTTTTCCCAAGTAAGTATTAGTTACAATTAAATTTTTAATGGCTCTAAAACAGCATTTTCAGCTTTAAATACAGTTTAAAATAAGACAAACCATTTTAATTTTTAAGAGTGAGTAAAATAAACTTCATATGATAATTTAGGTTTATAAATATTTATAATGATCTTTATTCCTTTGGGAACATTTTTTTTCAAGTTTTTTAAATCACAATTGATGTCACCAATTGAATGGACTGATAATAATAAGGTATATTATTGGGATTTTCTGGAATAAATCATTTTCTACTTTCTTTTACCTACCACAGATTAGAATTTATTATTAGTAGTAAGTAGTTAAATATTACATATTAATAAAGTAACTTTATTAGTATGTCTGGTAATCTATATCAGGTCTTCTGTGTAACTAAGTTAGTAACTTAAAGTAAGTTATTTCTCACTGTTGTGTGGCTTGGCTGTGTAATTCTTTTGGTTTGGGCTGGCTAGGCTAGGGCTGAGTGGTCTAGGATGGCTTCACCTATATGTTTGGCAGCTGGATGACTTCTTGGTCTGAGAGGGATTTTACATTCCTGGTATTTGGCTTGATGTCAACTGGGGTGATGGCCATAGACTGTCCTCATGTAGCAGGCAAACTTCAGCTCCTTCACATGTGGCAGGAAAGTTTTTCTGGAGTAAAATTAGACAAGCACTTTTCAAGTCTCCTTTTGTTACAATTGCTGTTTGGTGGCTGATAGAGCCATTTTGTATAAAACAGCCACTATTTTAAGTTTTGTTGGACATTAATAGGATACATTAAGGATTGATTAGGTTAGAAAGCATGAATCTGTGGTAGATAGAGCACAGATATACTGTATGATATTCAGCATTCAAAAAGTGTAATGAAGAAAGTGTGAGTTAGTTTCGGTTTGGTATAAACAGAAGTGGGTGAGAAGGAACTTTACAGCATTACTGAAATAGGTAATGATGGATTTATCTGGATCTGAAAGTAAGAGATACTAAAAATGTGTGAAGATCTAGGAGAAAGAGATCTAGGGGCTGAGGAGGAGAGGAGGGCAAGTAACAGATTCAGTGAAAATAAAAGGAGTAGGTTGAGGAAAAGAAGGTTTGGTCAACAAGAGATTTTCAGAGTTTAGGGTGCAGTGGATCTGAATAATGGTGAAATCTAGGATGAAGTAGAAAGAGATAGTTAAAGCTTAGCAGTAGAAAGTCTAAGTTCAAGGTCTTGGAAAGATTCATTGCTTGAACATTTTATTAAACCTCAAAGGTTCATGTGCTAACAATGCTGCTGCTTTGACTCAGTGTGATGTCATAAAGATGCATGAAGTGGGATGAAAATTCTGAATTACTTGAAGTCATTGAACAAGGTGGGAGAAGGTCCGGGAGCATTAACAAGAGCTAGAGAAGAAAGATGATGAAATAATCTGATGCTGCTGGTCTGTATGAGACTTGTGGACTTACTTTTTTCCTAATCAGAAAATATTTTCTTGTTTTCCTATTTTCTTTTCTGTTTTTCTGCTTTAAAAAATGCGTGACTCTTCTATTTTATGTTTGTATTTTATTTACTCTGAAATAGATACCCTTAGCAGGTAGAGAGGGAGACTGAGAAGGTGGAAAAGGGGAGAGGGAGGTTAGGTGGTTTTTTAAAGTTGGAAAGTTAGGAGGACATTCACTGATTCTTAACCGTCTGTTTTCTCTACTATTGGAAAGCTTATAAATCTAGATACTGCTTGAAGTGGTCTTTACGTTGTTTATTTGTGATCCAGCTTTTGTAAGGCAGAATAATTTTTATTTGAATAAAATATCCTAATTCAAAAATTTTAGAAATGTCATGTTTGTTTTTAAAATTAGCCAATATTATTTGAAGATAGAGTATTAGTTATTAAAATTTATAACATGTCTTTTGGACATTTTTACTTATATGAAAGTATAGAATTAAGTGCTATTGAATTTTAAAGTTTGGAAGAGATATTAAAATTCTAATCACCTTGTATAATTCAAATAATATGTTCAATGAAAATACGTAAAAAGCTTTACTTCAGAGTTTCATATTGTGCAAGTGTATGTAATTATAATAGTATGAATGAAACATAATAGTTTTCTCCATTAAGATTTTATAATCAACTAATTAGATGTGTATTTGTAAGATTATTAAACTTAGCCTCTTAAATTATATAGCCAGTTAGTTACAAATGATAAACCAACATTTACATTAATTTTTAGTATATTGAAAAATAACTTTAATTTTTTCTTAGATTTTTCAAATGATTAAATATTGGGCTTTAACTTTCATAAAGTACTTCTTATACTTAAGAAGAAGTGTGGTACAGTATATTTTACTTATTACTAGACAGAGTTATTTGGGAGGATATGAATTTGACTTCCCCCAGAATCTGCACAAACAAGAGAGACTGATCTAGTTGGTTTTGATAGATTATATGTACCTTAAATTATTTTTAAAAGTTTTTTCTACCTGTGGTTATATATGTGGTTTACCCAAGGGTCATAATATGTATAAAGTATATCTCTCCTGGCCAAACTAATTTTTATTTTTTACGTTTAGGATAAATTTGTTTACCATACGGCTCCAGTTGAAAAACCACACGGCAGACTGCAAAACAGAACATCGAGGTCACAAAAGAAAAAATCCAAGTCACCTGAGAGAAATAAGTATTGCATAAATGCAAAAAACTACGAACAGCCTACAATTTCTTCAAAATCACACTCTCCATCTCCTTACACAAAAAGACGCATGTGTGAGCTATCAGAAGACACCAGGCGGCGGCTGGCCCATTTAAATCTGGGCCCTTATGAATTCAAAAAAGAAACAGATAAACCTCCGTTTGTGATTAGACATGTATGTGTTCTTTGAAACATTTCCATTTGAAACTGATCTAATCTGTAATTGCACTAAAATATTACTCTCAAACTTCTTTCAACTTCTAGCTTATATGAATAATTTTTCTTCCTGAACTGTATGTTAGCCTAGCAATCTAAAATGGAAAATTAACTTAATAAAAGAACATTCTTTTGCAGCCTTTAAACCTGACAGAGATCAAGCTCCATTATGAATCCCATAAGTCCTCTAAGTAGCCATTTCCTTTCCTCTTATAAGTGGACAGTGTAATAACTTTACAAATTGACCTGATATATAATTGACATTAGTACTAAAATGGCAGAGTAGGATTTTAAAAGAGGAACTAGTTTTCTTTGTGAAAAGGAAGATACCCACCCCCAGCCCTTTAAAAAATTGTAATGGAAAAGTTCCCCTTATAATTATGTCCCTTGGGTAAACCTTATATAATGGACTTTGAAGCAAATCATCATTTGATGGGAACGGAAAGGCCTTTGAAAAAGAAGACTTAACTTTAAGGGTAATGGAGTTTCTAATCTTTCTGTATGGAAGCCTGTTTTGATGTGTTTTGTGTTTAAAGCTTGTATCCATATGATAGCCAAAAAGATTTTGGCTAGTTTTTAAGTGTCTGTAATAATATTTAATAAAAATATTTCTCTGAATCTTCATAATTTAATTTTTATAAAAATATTTTACCTTAAAAGCATTTCTGTAACAAAAGATTACAAATTAATTAAAAAATTGCTTTATATAATAATAAACTTGAAGATTTAAGTGCCTATAGAAGCAAAACAACTTTTTAAGGTACCTATAAAACACTTTCTGACTTTAATGTTTCCAGTGCATTTTTCCAAATTTTAAAATGTGAATGTAAATGCAAACAAGTAAACATGTTCCTTTGATGGTCTAATAGCTTTTTTAACATTTGTGATACCATTTTTAAAAAATTTAGATGTACTTTAAACAGTATTTCATCCCATTTTCTTATTTTGACTATGAATCTTTTATTATTTTAGCCTAAAGTAATAGATTTTTATTGTAAAAAAGAAAATTTTTAATAATTACAATAACAAATGTAAATGGTTACATTTTATTGAGATCATTGTAATTGCACTTGTCTTATTTATAGAACTTGTTTATAGTTTCTGGTCCCTGTTTTTTGTTGTTTGAACAATATCCAGATATGTTTACTTGCTTGTTTGATGGCAGTTTCAGAATGCCTTTAATTTTGTTTGCCCACAATTGCGAATTAAATTGAAAAGAAAGGACATGCTAAATTCTAACCTGAAGGAATATTAGCACTTTAATTAAAATACCTATGTACAAAGATAGCTAGGAATATTTTGAGTGTTAGCCACATAAAAATTGCTTAGGGAAATAACTGCTCTTAAAATGTTTAGTATTATTTTCATATCACTGCTTAAAATAGAATAATTTTATTAATTCTTGGTATACATTTTGACATTTTTATTTAAATGATTTCCCTTTCAACTTTCCAATGAACAGGAAGAAATATATGCTTCTAAGTTTATAACTACAAAATTACTTACAGTGACTGTAAAAGGACTATATTTTTCCAACTGTGTTTATCAACATACGCCTCCTGCCTCCGTAACCATTCATGATTTTCAAAGCACTTAACAAAATTGGTAACCAAGCAAAATTTTAATTTGATATATGAATATACAAAATGTGATACTTCTAGGAAAGTCATTCTAGTTTTATAGGTACTGTATAAAAAGTAATCTTAAAGAATAAAGAAGTTTCAAGAAACTAGTATGCTCCCAAACAAACTAGCACAACCATTCTATAAGAGTTAAATTACATTCTTTGCTTTTTTAAATTTATGTAGAAGTTAGTATTTTTTTCTATTATGGTAAAATATTCATAATATAGTATTTCTATTCTGCCATTTCATATAAATAGAAGCATACAATTTTTGCCTTTTTGTCTTTTTTCATTTAGTACATTTAGTACAGTGCTTTCAACTTTCATTTGTGTTGCAGCATGTATCAGTACTTGATTCTTTTTATGACTGAATAATTCAGTGTACATTTTGTGTATCCATTAATCTGTTGATGGACATTTGAATTTTCACCTTTTAGTTATGTGAATAGTACTTCTGTGAACATTCATGTGCAAGTTTTATTTGAATATCTGTTTTAATTCCCAACTGCTTTAACACCTAGGAAGGGGGTTGCGGGGCCATATGGGCTTCCCTGGTGGCTCAGACAGTAAAGAATCTGCCTGCAGTGCGGGAGACCTGAGTTCAATCCCTGGGTCAGGAAGATCACCTGGAGAAGGGAATGGCAGCCCACTCCAGTATTCTTGCCTGGGAAATCCCATGGACAGAGGAGCTTGGTGGGCTACAGTCCATGGGTTCACAAAGAGTCGGACAGAACTGAGTGACTAACACGTGGTAATTCTGTGTTTAACTTGCTGAAGAATTGCCCAACTGTTTTCCAGAGTTTGCTCTGTTTTCGCCAGCAATGTATGATGTTTCCAATTTATCCACATTCTCACTAATGTCTATTATTTTCTGTTTTGTTTTATTTTTATTGTAGCTATCCTGAGGGGTGTAGAGTGGTATCCCATTATGGTTTTGATTTGCATTTCTCTAATGAGAAATCTTTGCTTTGCTTCTTTTCTTGTACTTGTTGGCCATTTACATATCTTCTTTGGAGAAATGTCTATTCAAGACCTTTGCCAGTTTTTTAATTAGGTTGCTTGCCTTTTAGTTGAATTAAGTTGTAAGTTTTCCTTATATATATATTAGGGGTCTAGAACCTTGTCAGGTATATGATTCGCAAGTATTTTTCTTATTCTGTTGCTTGCCTTTTCACTTTTTTAATTTAAATTTTTAAAAATCATGGTAAAATATATAGTATATAAAACTTACTATTTTAACCATTTTAAGTGTACATTTTAAAGTATATACATTAAGTACATTCACATTGTTGTGGTGATGACCACCACCATTTTATCTCCAAAACATTCAGCATTTTGCTAAACTGAAATGCTGAACTCATTAAACAATAATTACCCACTTCTTTTCCCCTTCATCCCTTGGCAACACCTTTCTACTTTTTGTGTCTATGAATTTTACTGCTTTGGGTATCTCATATAAGTTGTACCCAAAAAATACAATATTTGTCAATTTGTGAATTGCTCATTTCACTTAGAATAACATCATTAAAGGGCTTCCCTGGTAGCTCAGGTGGTAAAGAATCAACCTGCAATGCAGGAGACCCTGGTTCTATTCCTGGGTCGGGAAGATGCCCTGGAGGAGGACATGGTAACCCACTCCAGTATTCTTTCCTGGAGAATCCCTGTGGACAGAGGAGCATGGTGGGCTACAGTCCATGGGTTTGCAAAGTCAGACACGACTGAGCGACTAAACACAGCACAGCAGCAAAGCATTAAGGTTAACTCATACTACAACATGTGACAGAATTTTCTTCCTTGTTACAGCTGGATAATCTTTTAAATGTATATACCATATTAGTTTACCCATTCATCAGTTGATGGACCCTTGGATTGCTTCTATCTTTTGGCTGTTGTGAATACTACTGCTCTGAACATACTATAAAAATATCTGTTCAGGGCCTTGCTATTCAGTTCTTTTGAGTATATACCCAGAAGTGGAATTGCTGGGTCATATGACAGTCCTGTTTTGAAGAACCACCACGCTGCTTTCTACAGTGGCTGCACCTATTTACATTCCTACTTGTGGCTGCACCTATTTACATTCCTTGTGCACTAAGAGTGCACAAGTAGTTCAATATCTCCACATCCTTGCCAACACTTGTTATTTTCTGCTTTTTTATAATGGCCATCCTGATGGGGGTAAAATAGACTTGACTTGCATTTTACTAATGATTAGTGATGCTGAATGGTTTTTCATGTGCTTATTGGTCATTTGTATAAATTTTTTTGAGAAATGTCTTTTTTAAGTCCTTTGCTCAATTTTTTTTTATTGAGTTTTTGAAGTTTGTTTATATAGTCTAGATATTAATGCCTTTTCAGATAATAATTTGCAAATATTTTGCCCTACTACATGGGTTGCCTTTTCACTCTCTTGATATTGCCCTTTTATGTAAAAAGCTTTTAATTTTAGTAGATAGAGCTGTCTTTTTTGTACAGATTTAAATCAGCCTGACTCTTTTTGTTAGAAAACATGGATGACTGTTAATATGTTATTCCTACTCAGAATGCTGGCTCCTAAATGCAGCCAGGTAAAGACACTAAATTCAAAATCTGTATGCTAAGGAGATAAGTAATAAATGGCTGAACTTGTTTTTGAAATGTAGCAAAGTAAGATTTCTCTATTTTTAACTTTGTAGTGGGACTCATACTAGGCAATAGAGTAATGGACACTTCAAGTGTAAATATATTCATTTTAGAGTGGATTCAGAATATAATTTAAAATTTCTGGAATTTAAATTTTACTTAAAAACAAATAGCAAAATACTTGGCTAAGCTCTGATTTTGGAACGTGCCTGAACTATGTAGGCAGTATCATGTTAACCTGATGATATGTGATCTATGTACCTTACTTGATTTTCTGGTACCATTATACTGAAAAAAAAAAAAATGAAGCTTTTTGTTACATTGAAATTTTCCTTATTCTAGGTCGATCCCCCAAGTCCCAGGGCCGATGCTTTATTTGGATCTCCTGGCAGAGACTGTGAAAGAGATGGATGGTCCAGGCTGCACAATGGTAATATATAAGTTATCTCTGTTGTTTTAGTTATCTTTCCTACATTCAGGTGTTTATCTTGGCATCAATTAAAACAAAAGAGAATCTTGGCTATATTGAAAAGTATGTTACAATGACACTTTTTAAAAGTTATGGGATACCCAAGTAGATACTCTTTAATAGAATTTAAGTGCTGCTATAAATCATCATCTTTGTGATTCAAAACATATTAGCATATTAAAGACTGTGATACCTTTTAGTAAAACAAACAAAAAAAAAAACTTTGATTTTGTTTTGCTCAACAGTTTTTAAATTTATTTGGCCATGAAACCTTTTTCCTACTTTAACATGCATTACTTAGTTTGTGGAACAGACTTTGGGAAATACAGTTGTAAAAAGAGTTCAAGCTGATACTTTTGTACATACATTTATACTTATATTTGAATGCTTGCTCAGCCACTTATTTATAAACTGAGCATTCTTGAACAAATTATCTTAACTACTCTGATAGTTAAGATAAAATATCAGTTTATTGAAGAATGAAGATAACATGATAAATATTACTATGCAAAATGCCCTAGCACACAGAACACTTAATATCAGCTGTCACAATAATATTTATATTTTGGGAAAGATAACGTTCTTTTAGTTTAGTTTTTAGGCCTGATCCTAATAGTTAGATAGGTTATTTCTAAGTTCATTATGAAGATGATTTTAATAAAGAAGATTAAATAGTATTTTATAGTTGGCGATGTATTTGTGTGTGTGTGTGTACACACGTGCACATGTGCGCACCCTCAGTTGTGTCTGATTCTGTGACCCTATGGACTGTAACTCACCAGGCTGCACTGTCCATGAGATTCTTCAGGCAGTCACAAACATGGAGTGGGTTGCCATTTCCTTCCCCAAGGGTTCTTCCTTACCCAGGGATTGAACCAGCATCTCCATGTCTTCTGCATTGGCAGAAGGATTCTTTACCTCTGAGCTACCTGGGAAGCCCAATTAGTGACATCTAAGTGTTAATATCTGTAGACGCTGGCTAGTCAATTCACCAGAAGCCTTTAAGTTAATTTATTGCACACTAAGAAAAAGGCATAGAAAAGTGAGAGTAAAAAAATATAATCAAGGTGTTGTGAGCTTTGTCTCTTTCTGATTCTAAACTCTAGTATATAATCTCTCTCTCTTTTAAAATTAGGATATGAAACATTCTTATCTAAGAACATGAAGAGTTTGTGCTCACCTATTTCCCTCTTTTAGCATTAATTGGGAGATAAATAGGGTAATCGATAAGCCTTTTGTACTCTGAATAACAGATTATATGAAATTAGGAACAGATGTTATACTGTTTCCCCTCTTGGACTAAATTGATAGACATTGAGTAAATATGCGTTAAGGACCAGAAAAATTGAAAATGACTTCAATATAGACTTTTCTTGGGAAGATGTTTTTGGAATGCACTTAAATGTCTGATTTCCCCTAACAATTATTATATATTTCCCAGCAGAACTGTTATAGTTTCTAGTAACTTCATATCAAAGCAATCAGCTGCCTATATAGAGGTACAATTAGGTCAATAATGAGGGGCTTTTTTCTTTTAACTTTTTATTTTGATATGATTTTAGACTTATAGAAAGTGGAAATAGTACAAAGAATTCCCCTATGCCTTTGACTCAGAATCTGCAAATATTAATATTTGCTTTTCCTTCTCCCTCCATCTTTCTCTTTCTTTCTCCTCCTTGCCTCCATCTCTGTATGTGTGACTGTGTATAAATTTTTCCCGACATTGCTATAGACTGAATTGTGTCCCTGAAAATTCATATGTTGAAGTTCTAACCCCCAGCGGTGGTATTTGGAGATGGGTCATTATCTTTGGGAGGTAATTAGGTTTAGATGAGTTTATGGGGTAGGGTTCTCATGATAGGATTAATGTCAGAGATCCCATGTCAGTGATCTTCCTTTCTCTCTGTCATGTAAGGACACAACCAAAAGGCAGCCATCCTCAAGCCAGAATGAGAGCTTTCACCGAAACCTGGCTGTGTTGGCACCCACATCTCAGACTTCCAGCTTCTAGAAGTATGAGAAATAGATGTTTATTGTTTAATTCACCTAGTCTATGGTAGAAGACAGCCCGAGAAAACTAACACAGTTTTTATCTTGCTGCTGCTGCTGCTGCTGAGGCGCTTCAGTCGTGTCCAACTCTGTGCGACCCCATAGACGGCAGCCCACCAGGCCCCTCCGTCCCTGGGGTTCTCCAGGCAAGAATACTGGAGTGGGTGGCCATTTCCTTCTCCAGTTTTTATCTTAAGGTGATGTAATTATCAAAACAAGAAACTAACAATATAATAATGTTGACTAATCTATAAACCTAACTCAGATTTTGCCACTTGTTCTAATACCTATTTTATAGCAAAAAGAATGTCACATCATGCATAACCTTCAGTTGCCGCATCTCTTTTGTTTTCTTTAATATGGATCAGTTCCTTGGCCTTTCTTTATGTTTGTGATCATTTTTAAGAGTAAAGGCCACTTTTTTAATAGAATGTCCCTCAATTTGGGTTTGTTTTACTATTTTCCTCTTTCTTAGATTTATTCATTTTCTCCCAAAATACAGCAGAAGTGATATGTTACTGTCAGTGCAGCACGTCAAGATGTATGTGATGTTGCTTTGTTACTGATGATGTTAATTTGCTCACTTGATTATGGTGGTATCTGTTAGGTTTCTGCAGGAAAAAGGTGCTATTTCTTCCTTCCCTTTGTAATTATGGGGAGATCGAGACTCGGTTAATACTCCTTGACTCTAACCTCTTTACCATATGTTGATGATTCTTGCTGGAAACAATTTATTACGGTGATTTTTACCAAATATTTTAAAAATTCCATTTTTCTTTATACATTTATTATTTGCCTTTTACCATAAATAGTTTCCCCTTCTCTTCTCTCTAATTTTAATGCCTCTATTCTTTGGACTGCTTTTCTTTCTGGCTAGCGGTTGAGCAACTGTACTTTGGGTTCTTACCAGCTATTTAAATACATGTGGAAATTTCTTATGATAGACTCTTAGGCATAGTAAATTTTCACTTATGACTATCTTGGAAATTCTTCTTGAAAATTTTCTTGCCAAATTATCTTGCAGAATAATTTTTAAGTTCCTATAGGATACCATTTTCACCAGTGTTGATTGAGTTAGTCTTCATTCAAGTCATGTGAAGGTGAATTTAACTACGTATGATCAGGAAGAGAGTGACCAAAGCTTTGAGAGGCTATGTGACATGTTGGAGCACTATAGAGCTTGAACCCAGATCTTACAACCCCAAGTTCCTTTCTTTTCCACCACTCTCTTACTCCTTTCCCTACTATCCTTTAGATGTTTTTGTTTTTTTTTTTAATAAAATTTCCAAGTTTTCTCTGGCTGGAATTTCCATGAAATATAATTCTAATCTATGCAGTCCTTTTGAAGAAACTTAGTATCTCTGGTACCTTAAGAATATTTGGAAGCTTCATCTGGTCATTTGAGCATTTTAAAGTTGTCCTTTTTTAATTTGCTTAGGATTTAGCAAATACCTCTCATTTCCAAATGCCATCATTTTGAGGAGTAGGCCTTCAACATACACATTTGGGAGGACACAAATATTCTGTTTGTAACACTGATTTCATGAGATCATAGGAGAATCAAATAATAGCTAATATTTATTGTGTTTTCTGCTAGCCATTATCCTAAGTACTTATATTTCATTGATTCATTACTCACAGTAACCTCAAAAATTTTAGGTACTATTAGTTATCCTCATTTTACAGATGAAGAAATCTGAGATTTAAGGAAATGTAAGTTGTTCAAGATCACACATATACACACACACAATCTAAATTAGCGTTTTCGTTTTCTTTATACTTTTCTTTAGTGTGATCCATTCATTAAGGCCCAGCTCAACTTTTTCCTCCTATAGGAAGTTTCGCCTGATTGTCTTCAACTTTGAGAGATTGAACTCTGATATGACTTTTTAACAGCATTAATTGCCAGTACCATTCTGATGTAGCTTGCCCTTTAATGCTGCTGTTATTTGACTTGGTAATAACTTAAGTAAATTATAAGCACTGCACAACCATGGGCCATGATTTTTATCTCCTTTATCTCCTACATTTAGGATATAGTTAGTGCCTAATTGTTAGTAAGAGTGGTTAAATGTGAACATTAGGAAACCTTAGATGAAAGTGTTAGCTTAATTTATAAAAATGAAAGAAAATTGTAGAAGTTTGTCTGAATTGGGGTAAGTTTATAAATGGTTTTTGCCTGGAGAATTCCAGGGACAGATGAGCCTGGCGGGCTACAGTCCATGGGGTCACAAAGAGTCAGCACCACTGAGCACAGCAGGGCACAGACCATCCTGGGTCTGTGTCTATAGAGCCTGATTCTCTGCAAAAAGTGGTTAGGGAAGGTAAGATATAGACTGTTAACAGTGTTTTTTATTGAAATGTATTAGTAAAGAAGTAGAGTTTCAAATTATGGTTCTGATTTTCTCATCTATCAATATAATAGAGATTATAATTCTACAAAGTTGACTCCTTTAAGTAATAAATAGAACACCAAGTGTACATTTATAATGTAGTGGTTTGTTTTAGGGAGAGATTTGAAATAATTTTATAATCCACTGTTGTAAATACTGAGAATAGGTACTTTTATGAATTGTATAATTTAATCATAACTATAACTCTCTTGAGGTAAGGTAAGCATTGTCTTTATACTTTTAAAATGAGGCATGAAATTAATTGTATAACTTGACCAAATTAGCATCTATGGCAAATTGAACCTGGCCTTGTTTGAGTTAGAATTCGATAGTCATGATGTTGATGTTGTGTTAGTAATAACAGAAAGAAAGTGAAGTTGCTTAGTCGTGTCCGACTCTTTGCGACCCCATGGACTGTAGCCTACCAGGTTCCTCCATCCGTGAGATTTTCCAGGCAAGAGTACTAGAGTGGGTTGCCATTTCCTTCTCCAGGGGATCTTCCCAACCCAGGGGTTGAACCCAGGTCTCCTGCATTGCAGGCAGACACTTTACCGTCTGAGCCACCAGGGAAGCGGTTAGTAATAATAGTTAGCATTTATTTTACTGCCTTATCTGTAATATCTAACGTAATCTTTAAAACAATATTATGAAAGAGGTACATGGGACAGTTGAAGGATCTGAGACTTGGAAAAGTCAGAGAATATGCCCATTGCCATATTAGAAGTGCTGGTGCCTAAACTGTAATGCACATCTATTTGTCAGCAAGATCTATACACTGCAGGACAGTATGCTCCCACTTGCTAAAGCTGGTCTTCTTTCCATTACACTTACTTGATTCAGGCATGGACTCCAAGATTAGGAACACTTGTAGTTTGGCAGTATCTCTCAAGTCTACATGTTCAAAATATGTATCATCATAAACTAGTTTGTCAACTAAAAATTGTCCTTTTCATGCACACAAATTGGTTTATCAAATAAAAATTAACATGGTCTATATCAGATACCTCCTACTGTAATGAAAATAATATTTGTGAAATCATTTATTTGCTAAAGACCTTACAGATTTTAACTTACGCTTATCATCTTTGTAACATTATTGAAGGATTTTGAAGGTATTTCTGAAAACTGCTGTGTGAATTATCATAGAAACAGTGACTGTAGGAAAAAGCAAAGATTAAACCAAATTTCTTTTTGGTGGACATATTTATAGTTTCTTTTATATGTCCTTTTTTAGATCATTCTCATCTTGGCTGCTGTCGACCCAAGGATTATAAGGTATGTAATAAAAACTACATGTGATAGTTATCCTGGCTTTCAGATTAGAGCATGCGTAAATTTCCAGTATGTATGGTCAGATACTATCATATTCATTTAGTCAAGAAATTTACGAACAATAATTGTCATATTATGGAATGTCATTATTTTGTCTGAAATAGACTTTTCATTGAATGTCTTCCTATAACTATTTTGTGACTTTCGATTGTTCATTTGGATTAGTTATTTGTGTTTATGTGTGTGTGTGTGAGAAAGAGGGAGTTAGAGACAGAAAAATTGGTTGTTACTTTTAGTGATACCTCACAGTAGTAATTCTAAATTTCATTCATTCATTCATACAGCAGAATCCTCATAGTTTTTGCAGTATCTGCATGTAATTTATGCTATCTTTAAAAAATCCACAGAATCTAAAAAAGAGTGGATATATGTATATTATAACTGATTCATTTTGCTGTACAGTGGAAACTAACACAATATTGTAAATCAGCTGTGCTTCAATAGAAATTAACAAAAAATTCAAAAACTGAAAGTTCATCTTCTTTTCATTTATAAGTATAAATGAAAATTAATATAAATGAAAATCAGTATCATATGCTTTAAATGCCTTAAAAATACAGTGAAAACAAAACAATGGTACTAAATTCTAGCTAGATAACAAGACTCTGAGACATGTTCTCTGTTTCTTAAAATCAGATAAGCAATGACATACAGGTGTAGCAGACATTACCAATAGCTAACTGAAGCTTTCTGATTGAAAGAGAATTGAAAAGAAAGTGCATTTTTTCCTTTGTGATTCACTGTCTTTTAGTGTATGTTCATGCACCATGTAAAATAATCTTGTGTATTATCTAAATTTATTTTGGGCAGCATATTGAAAACCTGCTATACCGCTAGTAGTTCATGTTCTGCATTTTGATAAGTAGTTCCCCAGAATTTATCTTTTCTGCCTCTAAGTGAAAACTCTTTAGTAAGAGGAGGCATTATATTTAGGAAAACAAAACAAAAATCACACCTTTCTTTATAATACCTTTGTTTATTTACTTGAAGACGATTTATTCTGTGCTTTAGGGTACTGAATAGCATAGTTCTTTGCCATGCTTTGATTGTGGTGAAAGAAACACGGAAGAGCCAAGGCAGAGTTGTGACTAAGGGTCCAAATCTACCAGAGTGTCAGAATCATATAGGTGGAACTTTATGAAAATCCATTCCAGGCCTACTAAATGAAAATTGCTAAGAATGAAGACTGGAAATTTTTATCACAAGTTTCCAGGTGATTCTTATGCATTCTTTTGCTGTCTATGCAAGCATTGGCATTTGAGATCTATGAGTATAGACATGACCATCGCACTTGAATAGAACTATTCCTTGTATAGTGTTTGTATAGGGTTGTGCCCTTGTTTAAGGCTGTCCCTAGAGGAATGTGGGCCTGGCGTAATTCATCTGGTGCAGACCCACTCTATTATGTGGAATTTACTCAAACACATACATGTATACTGATCTGTGTAATATGTGTGCTTGTGAGTATGCCTGTAAACACACTCATATGCACACACACATATACATCAAAAAGCATAATGTTCATTGTCTTGTATGGGACCTGGGGAAGCCACCTTATTTGTAACACCAAGGGATAAGCCTGTCTTTGTACATTTTCTTCAAGTTATGTTTCACAATTTTTATGTGTTTATTTTCTTCTTTATTTGCATCTTTGTTTATAGTCTGTCTTTAAAAAAAACCAAACTAATCTGTTGGTTCCAAAATGGCAAGGATCTTAGTGGTCTTACTTATTGATAATCACTAGTATTTAGCATATTGTCTGATATATAGTGTGGATCCCTAAAATATGTGTGTTGTGTGAGTGGATTATAAAGAGAAAACAAGTAAACCAAATATATAAAAGTATAGAAAGGAGAGAAAGTTTATCAGACACTAATCTTTATCCTAAGGTAACTATAATCCAGTTCTGTGTTGACTGGTCCATTTAAAGGTAGGTGTATATATTCAGAATCCCCTCTTCTAAATGAATTATTTTAAACAGCTTCACTTCTATCCCTTAACTATCTGCCCACCCTCAATTCTATATTCTTCACTTTCAGGGTTAGAGTAGAAGTTAATCATTCATACTACCCTTGTAAGGCTGTGGGTAGTAAGTCAGCTCACAGGATTATTTTTTGTATTGAAGAGGTAGATTTCCATAGAAATACATATTCAGCATTGAACAGAGCTGTTTTTTCTATGGAAAAATAAAGGATTGTTTTTGTATAGCCATATGATAGCTGGTAGTGGAACACTATACGGTATCTATAAGGAAAAGAGTTACGAAACTAGGAGTGCTCGCAAGAAATTTTTAGAAAAGTAACACTTTGCGTAAGTTCTTTTGAGAAATATATTCTGCTGAGGCAAGAGAAGAGAGGTCCATGAAGTGACCCCATTTTGTGTCTTCACCTTATTCTAGAGCATTGCTGTCCTCTTTACATAGTGGAAAACAAAGGAGAACCTGAAGAGGCATATCTGTTTCTTAAAAGCCTTGGCCTTGAATTGACACGTGATATTTTTACCTACACTCTGTTTGCCAAGAACTAACCAGGTGGCCACACCTATATGCAGGGATTGCTTCTCAGTAGTAATTCTGCTCTGAAGGAAGGAAAGATGAATCATGATGGAAAGCTAGTCATTTGTTCTGTAACATCTAGAATGCCTTGTTCCTCTCTATTCCCAGCTTCTCTCTTACTATTAAGAAAGATGATATGACTAAAACTCTATTATGTTATTAATAGAAATTAGCAAAAAATTAGCAAAACTAGTAACTGTCTCTGCCTTCATGGATATTTTATGACAATAAGAGAGATAATAAAATCACAAAAATCAATATATATTGGAACTGTGACAAATATCGTGAGGGATATGCATGCTGGCTTCGACTAGTTATATATTAGGAGGATTTGATCTGGTGAAGGAATATGGATAAAGGATTTTGAGGATTGGTGACTGCTCTGGAGCTCTGAAGGTGGATAGGAATTTATTGTGTGAAAAGGAGGGAAGCACATGTCCAAGGGAAAAGGGGGAAGCAGCATTTATAAAGGTTTAGTGGGTAGGCAACTAAAAGACCAGTGTTGCTAGGCGTGAAAGACATGAGTAGGCACATGGTATAAGCTTAGGCTAGAGTAGTAGATAGGGATCCAATCTTTTTTGCCATGTTAAGAATTTTGATTATTATCCTAGGTACAATGGGAAGCAAATGAAGTTATTTTAAACAACAGGATGATACAGTTGGCTTTGTACTTTGAAAATATTACTGTTGATAGTAGTGTGGACTGGGAAAAGAATGGAGACAGTAGAGAGATCAGTAGACTCTTGAATATTCAATGTGAGAAATGATGGCTTGGATTAAGATGATAGTAATGGAGATCAATTGCAGTGGAGATATTAGACAGATATTTAGGGTTAATGTTGACAGAAAGGTAGACTTGACAAATGGAAAAGATGTACTATGTTCTTGTAGAGAAAATGTCAGTGTCATAAAGATGTACTTCTATGTAGGATAATTCGAAAATTAACAAAATCCGAATAAAAATATCTCCAGGCCTTTTTTTTTTTTTTTAATTCTAGCAACTAAACAGAAATAGTCAAGAAAAGTTTGAAGTCAGAGAGTATTGAAAGGGTCTTAGCCATGCAGTATTATGAATGACTTTTGTATTTCTGATTTTTACAATTCAGTGTCTTCCTGACATCCTTTATTGAGGTAGGAAATGTGGAAAAGCCGAATTAAAGTATACAGAATTCTAAATTCTGCTGCAATTTCTTGTTTATCTTGTTTATTAGACTTTGGAAAATGTCTGACTATTCAGCTCAGAAAAAGATCAGAGCTCAAAAATAAACCATATGGCACTTGATGTATTCTGAAGGGGATTTAATTTTAAGAAGTCATCGAGCTTTTGTTTCTGGCACTTCAGATGGGAATGAAAACACGCAAAAGAAGGATAGGGTTCTCAGGTAATGGAGACGGATAGGACAGGAGATAAGAAATAGTGGGGTAAAGGCCATTTCTTTCAGTGGGATTTGAGGGTGTCCTAACAAGACATAATTTTACATTTTCACATTCTTAAAAATTGGCCTTGGCCACCAAATGTTTTAAGGAGGCAATTTGTAGACTCTGAAAATTTTTTTGGAATTTTTATTGTGCCAGTTGAGAAGTGCAGACTATTGGATATGTAGGATTTTGCTCTTTTTCATTCTAAGGCATCTTTTACATGAACAGTTTTGTTCATATATCCCCCTCCAGGGTAGCCACTGTAATTCTAAAATATACTTAGTGAAATTACGCTATTAGGAACAGTAAGTGTACAATTTAAAATCATAATGTAAATATACGTAAGATGATCAAAAGATTGAATCTGACTTGAAGGGGGCATTGGCCTAAACTGAAACACAGGCATAAGAATCTGACAGTGTTGGCCATTATGTTGCTAATACAGCATATGTCTTGGGCTCCAACCTAGTGGTTGGTATCTTAAATTGGAGACCTGACAAATCTTAATTCTAAGAAGATGTGAGGTTTGGTAGTGATTTCTTCCAGAAGCATTTTCTCCCATGGAAGAAAACAAAAAGAGGAAACTGAGAAAAGTCTTCATGATATTCTGACAGGTGGCCCAGGGCAGTTTTTACTAAGGATTCTGTTAGAATGAGAACATCTGAACCTGTCAGTTCTTGGATTTGTCTACAGGATAGCTTTAGTAGTTCATGCCTGGTCACTTTGCTATGGACTTCCTCTTACAGACTCAGAGCAAAAAGTGACAGAGAGATATATTAGTAACATATGTAATAAGACAGGTTTCCACCTGGGATACAAGTTTTCAGATTTGACCAGATAATGACAAGGGTTCTCCATTCCTACAAGACAAAGTAACTCAGCATTTGGGAGCTTTACCAAAAAGAGAGAAGAGTCCAGACCTAACAAGAAGATTCAGTTACCACACCATTGTATTGATAGTTAGAGAGAGCCCCCCCCCAAGGAGGGAGGCCCAAGAGTCTCAGAGGAAAAGACTATTTCTGAGTTGAGTGTCTTAGATGTGGCAACAAGGAGGGTCTATTTGGATCTTGTTGGATTTCAGGGTTGTCAACTGCAGCTCACCAAAATATCACCACAATAACTGAAGAATCTGTTGATATCAAGCAAAACAGAGCTTTGATTATGCAGTAAGGGAGAGCATCACCTTTGCAGACTTAGTAGTATCTATGAAAGTTTAAGGGTAATATCTCTGAAAAGTTAAGGGTGGATATTTACAGGTAAATACTTAAAGGTTAAGGGTTTGGGGGTCTTGGTTCCAGAGTTTTAAGGAAGGGCTTTAAAGCAGGAAGGGCTTTAAAGCAGGGAGGGCTTTAGCTGACTGTGGCTCAGATCATGAACTCCTTATTGTCAAATTCTGACTTAAATTGAAGAAAGTGAGGAAAACCACTAGACCATTCAGGTATGACCTAAGTCAAATCCTTTATGATTATACAGTAGAAGTGAGAAATAGATTTAAGGGACTAGATCTGATAGAGCGCCTGATGAACTATGGACAAAGGTTTGTGACATTGTACAGAAGACAGGGATCAAGACCATCCCAAAGAAAAAGAAATGCAAAAAAGCAAAATGGCTGTCTGAGGAGGCCTTAAATAGCTGTGAAAAGAAGAGAAGTGAAAAGCAATGGGGAAAAAGAAAGATACCCATTTGAATGCAGAGTTCCAAAGAATAGCAGGGAGGGATAAGAAAGCCTTCCTCAGTGATCAATGCAAAGAAATAGAGGAAAATAATAGAAAGGGAAAGACTAGAGATCTCTTCAAGAAAATTAGAGATACCAAGGAAACATTTCATGCAAAGATGGGTTCAATAAAGGACAGAAATGGTATGGACCTAACAGAAGCAGAAGATGTTAAAAAGAGGTGACAAGAATACACAGAAGAACTGTACAAAAAAGATCTTCACGACCCAGATAACCACAATGGTGTGATCACTCACCAAGAGCCAGACATCCTGGAATGTGAAGTCAAGTGGGCCTTAGGAAGCATCACGACGAACAAAGCGAGTGGAGGTGATGGAATTCCAGTTGAACTATTTCAAATCCTAAAAGATGATGCTGTGAAAGTGCTGCACTCAATATGTGAACAAATTTGGAAAACTCAGCAGTGGCCACGGGACTGGAAAAGGTCAGTTTTCATTCCAATCCCAAAGAAAGGCAATGCCAAAGAATACTCAAACTATCGCACAGTTGTACTCATCTCACATGCTCGTAAACTAATGCTCAAAATTCTCCAAGTCAGGTTTCAGCAATACATGAACCGTGAACTTCCCGATGTTCAAGCTGATTTTAGAAAAGGCAGAGGAACCAGAGATCAAATTGCCAGTATCCGCTGGATCATCGAAAAAGCAAGAGAGTTCCAGAAAAGCATCTATTTCTGCTTTATTGACTATGCCAAAGCCTTTGACTGTGTGGCTCGCAATAAACTGTGGAAAATTCTGAAAGAGACAGGAATACCAGCCCACCTGACCTGCCTCTTGAGAAATCTGAATGCAGGTCAGGAAGCAACAGTTAGAATTGGACATGGAATAACAGACTGGGTACAAATCAGGAAAGGAGTATGTCAAGGCTGTATATTGTCACCCTGCTTATTTAACTTATATGCAGAGTACATCATGAGAAATGCTGGGATGGATGAAGCACAAGCTGGAATCCAGATTGCTGGGAGAAATATCAATAACCTCAGATATGCAGATGACACCATCCTTATGGCAGAAAGTGAAGAACTAAAGAGCCTTTTGATAAAAGTGAAAGAGGAGAGTGAAAGAGTTGGCTTAACGCTCAGCATTCAGAAAACTAAGATCATGGCATCCGGTCCCATCACTTCATGGGAAATAGATGGGGAAACAGTGGAAACAGTGGCAGACTTCATTTTTGGGCGGCTCCAAAATCACTGCAGATGGTGACTGCAGCCATGAAATAAAACGACGCTTACTCCTTGGAAGAAGAGTTATGACCAAACTAGACAGCATATTAAAAAGCAGAGACATTACTTTGCCACAAAGGTCTGTCTAGTCAAGACTGTGATTTTTCCAGTTGTCATGTATGGATGTGAGAGTTGAACTATAAAGAAAGCTGAGCACCGAAGAATTGATGCTGTTGAACCGTGGTGTCGGGGAAGACTCCTGAGAGTCCCTCAGACTGCAAGGAGATCCAGCCAGTCCATCGTAAAGGAGATCAGTCCTGAGTGTTCATTGGATGGAGTGATGTTGAAACTGAAACTCCAATACTTTGGCCACCTGATGCGAAGAGCTGACTCATTGGAAAAGACCCTGATGCTGGGAAAGATTGAGGGCAGGAGGAGAAGGGGACAACAGAGGATGAGATGGTTGGATGGTATCACCGACTCAATGGACATAAGTTTGGGTAAACTCTGGGAGTTGGTGATGGATAGCGATGGATAGCGAGGCCTGACATGCTGCCGTCCATGGGGTCAGAAAGAGACGGACACAACTGAGCGACTGAACTGAAATGAATTGAACTTTGAAGCAGGGAATCTCATTGGCAATGTTTGTGATATAAAAGATTAGGTGTTCCCTGGTGGTGCAGTGGTAATGAGTCCACCTGCCAAACAGGAGATGTAGGTTCAATCTCTGGGTCGAGAAAATCCCCTGCAGAAGGAAATGGTAAGTCACTCCATTTTCTTGCCTGTGAAATCACATGGACAGACGAGCCTAGCAGGCTACACAGTTCATGGGGTTGCAGAGCTGGATAAAACTTAGTGAGTAAACAACAACATTGGACGTGAAGATTAGAGTCTTAAAGCAAGTCTTGATAAGTAAGCAGGTATTTTATAGGGAAGAAATTTTTTCTCCTGAGTTATCTCTTGGGCTGAGAAGGAGACTGTTTGCCCAGATTAAGAATGTATCATTTTGAGAAGGGAGCTGAATGATGATTGAGCAGACTGTTGTTCAGGCAAATGATTTATGGGAAGGTCCTTAAGCAAATAATGAAGCTATTTACTGGTTTATGGAATTAAAACTCATGGTAAAGTCATATTGAGGTGGGTGAGCCTCAGTTTTTAGTTCTGTTAGCCAAGCCTTGTGAATGCAGGTTGTCTCAGTTCTCCCGTGTCTCCCAAAGTGTTATATACACTTTGCCATTAAAGTGTTACACATTGTTAGATTTAGTCTCAGAAACCTTATAGTTTTGGTTCCCATTGTAAACAGTTTTTTATGCAAAACTACACTTGTGTGTGTTTTGCTAATCTATGGTTTTGAAGTAGATTTGTGTGTAACATTCTTGTCTTAGATATGCTTGAATTTTTTAGCAGAGGAAACCATATCATCTACAAACAATGAATTTTAATTCTGCCTTGCAGATTACCTTGTCTTGACTTACTAGAATTTTCAATGTACTGAAATAAAAGTGGTGATTGTGCATGTGGCAGAGATATTTATTGCCTACTGGCTATTCATTTCCTCTTCTGTATTTTCAAGCCCTCTTGCAGGTGTGTAGGGCCTAGTTCTGGCCAATAGACTACAAATGGAAATTGTGTGGATCCCTTCCAGGGTGCAGCATAGAAGAATTGATAAGAGCTCTCTTGTTAAAGTGACAGTGAGGTCGCCTGTTCTAGACGGTTCAGCTGCAAGTTGTTCAGCCTGTCTCATCAGCACAGGTCTTGGGCAATTTTGTGTAGTGTGATTCTCTTGCTAACCTGTATTACCATAAAGTACAGGGGAAATGAACCTTTATTATGTTAAACCACTAAGTTTCAGACTTAATTTGCTCTTGCAGTGCAACCTGATAGGCTGCAGCACAAAACTTAATAGTCTGTGCCTTCTTGTCTTGATCCTGTCTTAGGTAGGATCATGTCGAAGATTTCATGCCTGTGAATGTTGTTTGCAGTAGATTTTTGTTGGATATCCTTTAGCAAGTTAAGGAAGTTCCCTTTGAAATTCCTTGTTTTCAAAGAAGTTACAGTTTTGAATTATGAGTGGATGTTGGATGTTACTGAATACTTTTTTCAGCATCTATTGAGTTGATAATGTTTTTTCTATGGTGAATTAATAGATTTTCTATTGATAACCCATGCTTCTTTCTTTGAAACTACCCAGCTTAATCATGTTGTATTCTTTTTTGGTCATCACTGAATTAATTTGTTAATATTTTGTTTAAGATAATTTTCCACATATTGTCATGCATGTTGTGCATGCATGTGTACTAAGTCACTTCAGTCGTGTCCTACTCTTTGCGACCCTTTTGACTGTAGCCTGCCAGGCTCGTCTGTCCTTGAGATTCTCCAGGCAAGAATACTGGAGTGCATTGCCATGCCCTTCTCCAGAGAATCTTCCTGACTGAGGAATCAAACCAGCATCTTTTATGTCTCCTGCATTGGCAGGCAGGTTATTTACCACTAGCGCCACCTGGGAAGCCCATGGTCACTAGTAAGAGTGATCTATGATAATCTTTCTCCCACTTTACTTCAGTGGTTTGGTAGCAGTGTTATGATCACAGCATAAAATTAATTGGGGGAAGCAACTTTTCTTTCTTGGAAGCAGTTTGCCAATTTGTTCCTTGACTCTTTATTGGGCTGTTAGTAAATCCGATTGTTAGTGCATCTTCTGTGGAACTTTCCTCATAGGCATCGAGGCTTGGGCTGTGGGAGTTTTCTGTTTTTTTTCTGCCATGGATTTCTCATAATTCACTGACCTGGGACTACTACCACCAAACAGTAGCTATTTGACTTTACTTCAGTTTTCCTCTCTTATAAAGTGTAGATAGTAAAAATACCACAGAAGTTGTTGTGAGGATTAAACAAATTATTTATGTAAGTGCATAGAAGAGTGATCTAAGAAGGAAGGAATTTCCCCCTTACCCCCTAAAGATTGGCAAACCTAAGAATTACATATCATTGTCATTGCATTATTTTGGAATTTCTTCTAAATTTTTCTCTAGTATAAAGAAAGTACATTTCCCTTAAACTAAACCAGATAGTTGAGCATATGGATTTTTAAATTGGATGAGGTAGGAATTGATCATTCACTTGAGTAGGATTCAAAAGGAATGTTTTCAGCAAAATTGAGAAACTCATATCAGTTGCCAGTATCTGCTTCTCTTCCTTTCTACTCAGACCTGTGGCACTAATGATAAAGAACCTGCCTGCCAATGCAGGAGATGTGTAAGAAATGTGGGTTCAGTCCCTGGGTCGGGAAGATCCCCTGGAGGACTGCACGGTAACGCACTCCAGTATTCTTGCCTGGAAAATCTCAAGGACAGAGGAGCCTGGCGGGTTACGGTCCATAGGGTTGCAAAGAGTCGAACCCAACTGAAGCAACTTGGCACTTGCAGCACCCACCTGCTTTATCCTTACTATCCTGAAAGTAATGCTTCTACCGCACTTCTTTCCTATAATCATCTCCTCAACTACTTCCCAGCAAATTCCATTAGAATTATTTTTATGTATTTTTTATTTCCCATGATGAAAGAGAAATTTTCAAGTATGTAGTGTAGTACCATTGTGTGTGTGTAGTGTGTAGTACCAGTCTTCAACAAATATTTTTTGAATAAGTGAGTTTCCTGGTTCCTATTTATACTTAGTGGTTCTTTCTTCCATTAATTTAACTGAAGTTCCTATAAATTATACATTTTATGGGCACAAATATGATTTAACTTATTTTATAAGCAACTTTTCAGGAACCTTATTTCCACAGTATGGCATAACTCAACCATTATATATCACATATTTGAAAAGTATGTTATTTACATAATTACATTTATGTAGTTACAATGAGCTTGATGTATGAAATTTTCTTTTTTAACCTGTAACAATTTCAGATTGGTTTAAAACTATTAGATTTTGTCTTGATGCATTTCAACATCTGCAATATTGGAATTGTTACATTTATGAGGTCTTATAAAAAGGATTTAAAGAACTATTTCCGTAAATGTAAAAAGAAAAAAAAACTCTTTATGCTGAAATATGAAGGTTTATGTAAACAGAGGAAATAAATACTATTGTCTTTCATGAATCAAACTCTCTGCTTTGTGTTTGTACTAATTTGTCTTATTTATTTTCTGTAGCAAACCCAAAAGATTATTGCCCCAGTTTATAGATAAGGAAATGAAAACTTAGAGTAAATGACTTGCTCAGGGTCACATAACAAGCAGGGATTTGAACCCAGTTCTTTGAACACTCTAAGCTAGGGTTCTTGAGGAATCATCCAAGAAATATAACTTTTCCATTATGAGCCAATGTAAGGACATTCCATTTGATTTCTGGAGGAGAATGAGCAACCTATGGAAAACTCACAAGAGCTATGAAAATGCTTCTTAAGCTAAGTCATAAGGTTGAAAATTTGAAGTGGATTCTTATCTCATCCGCTTGTTAGACCTTCCATTCCCTCATTTCGATACATAATTTTCCAAAATATTTATTCTAATTCCATGGAAGGAATACATCCCAGCTGTATCCCCACTGCACAGTTACTCATTGTATCTATATAGTTCTAATCTCCTTCCTCATTGTTTTATCATTATTTGTTTTTTCATGTCTCTCATTCTGGATGGTAATATCTTTGAAGTCTCCTGTTATATTTATCTGTGACTACTGTCTCCTACCTTGTTCAGTACTTGGTCACAGAAGATGCTTAATAAATATGGGATAGTATTGCGTTACATACAGTATTCAAGGTTCTCTACAGTGTGCCTCTCTCCGCCTCTGTGATGTTCTCTCCCATTACTTTCCTACACAACTAGCCATGTGATTGTATCTTCATCGTTTATTCCTTGTGCCTTTTCTTCCACTTGGAATGCCCTGCCTCCCCCTTTTCTCTGCTTAGGGCCTTGATTCCAACCTACCTCCTCCATGAGACCTCCACCATTTAGAACATTCAGTTCAGTTCAGTCGTTCAGTCATGTCTGACTCTTTGCGACCCCATGAATCGCAGCACGCCAGGCCTCCTTGTCCATCACCAACTCCCGGAGTTTACTCAAACTTATGACCATCAAGTCGGTGATGCCATCCAGCCACCTCATCCTCTGTCGTCCCCTTCTCCTCCTGCCCCCAATCCCTCCCAGCATCAGGGTCTTTGCCAATGAGTCAACTCTTTGCATGAGGTGGCCAAAGTATTGGAGTTTCAGCTTCAGCATCAGTCCTTCCAATGAACACCTAGGACTGATCTCCTTTAGGATGGATTGGTTGGACCTCCTTGCAGTCCAAGGGACTCTCAAGAGTCTTCTCCAACACCACAGTTCAAAAGCATCAATTTTTCGGCACTCAGCTTTCTTCACAGTCCAACTCTCACATCCATACATGACCACTGGAAAAACCATAGCCTTGACCAGACGGACCTTTGTTGGCAAAGTAATGTCTCTGCTTTTTAATATGCTGTCTACGTTGGTCATAACTTTCCTTCCAAGGAGTAAGCGTCTTTTAATTTCATGGCTGCAGTCACCATCCGCAGTGATTTTGGAGCCCAAAAAATAAAGTCTGACACTGTTTCCACTGTCTCCCCATCTATTTCCCATGAGGTGATGGGAAACATTAGAACATTAGAAGTTTATAAATGTCCTTCTGCAGGTATTTTCATTAGGATAGATTTGCCCCCTAGCATATCTGTCAGTTTTCTTTGTGTTAATACCCTCTCTCATCTGGTTTGTGAGTTCAAATCCCTGAACCTCTCTAGATCTCTCTGTTATTAGCTAATGTGTTATCCAAGAGATTCTTAGTGAATAGTCTGATAAAGAGAGAAACAGTTGTAGTCACCTAGAAGAGGCTTTATGTAGAGCGTTGCTGACTAGTTTGTGGAGAAATTTTAGTAAACAAAAAGTGAAATGGTCTGCAGCCAACATGACTCAACTGGCATTGAAATTAATGAAGAGAAATAATCTCTATAAGCCAAGTGGCTCAGATTTGAGTATAATTTGAGAAATAACATTATAGCACTTTTTTTTCCTTTCCTATCAGTCTTTAATATATACACTTGTATATGTTGGTCATGGACCTCTTTGATCTTGTTTTTGACATTCGTCGTGTCTTTACTTTGTCTCTGTGACCAGCTAACAATAGAGCCTTTTTCATTTTTTTTTCTCTCGTTCAGTCTGAATCACTTATTCTTGGTCAGTTATTTGGGACCGTAACTGAGTCATTTCAATTACATGCTATTTGGTTCTGGAATGAAAGCTTGATTCTCTCTGTTAACTGCTGGCTCACCATATGTTGCTGTAATTCTGGAAAGCAGTGAAAATTGTGGTAGTATTGAAGGAGGAGTGGTGTTTTAGTAATAAATTGCTTACATTTGTTTTATAATATAACTAGTTCACACATCTAGATATTCTGCAGGAAACAAATTATGGAAAATTTTTAGATATAAGGTAGCCATTATTAACCCTGGGGAAATGAATCTGAAAAAGATTAAAGGTCACAGTGACCTTCTTAAAGATCAAATATTTAGCTGATAGTAACTGCTAGGACAAAATTTCATAAAGGCAGGGACTTTGTTGTGTTCACTATTGTAGTCTCAGCACTTAACATGGTGCTTGCATGCCAAGTTGCTTCAATAATGTGTGACTCTTTGCGACCCCATGGACTGTAGCCCGCCAGGCTCCTCTGTCCAGGGAATTCTCCAGGCAAGAATACTGGAGTGTGTAGCCATTCCCTTCTCCAGTAATATGGTGATGGGAAGTTAAATATGTGTTAAGGAGCAAGAAAGAGGAATTGAATTTATTTAACTCCAGATTATCACTCCCATCACTCCATCAAAGCTACTCTTATTAAAATTGATACTATTCCAAGTCTTTTCTACCTTGTCTTGTCAGCAACATTTGACTGAACTAGTTACTCCCTCTCCTTGAAATACATCATTTAATTGACTTCCAGAATAATACATTCTCCATGTCCTTCTCCTTATTCCCTGGCCATTCCTCAGTCTGTTTGCTTCTCATCTTCCCAGATTCTAGACAGTGGAGTATTCCCAGGGCTCAGTTTTCAGAGGTTTCCTATTTATGCTCACTTCCTTGGTTATATCACTTAGTGCCATATTTTTAAATGCCATTTAGACTAAAAAAATTACCAGCTTATATGTTTAACCTTGAGTCTTCCCCTGAACCTCTACTCTGATAGTTTGGATGATTGATAGATATGTGAAGCTCAACATATCGAAAACCAGACTCCTAATATCTTATTCTTCCATCTGTCCCATTGGAAGGGTATAACTAATTTACACAAACTCAATTCTTCCAGTTGATTTCACCAAAAACTTTGATGTTATCATTGACAGTCTTATCAGCAGATCCTGTTGACTGCATCTTCCACATGACATCTGAATCTGATCACTTTTTGCCTCCACTGCTATCAGAGGCAAACCAGCATTCTTATCCATGCTTTGTTGTTAATAATTTCTTAATTGATTTCCTTGACTCTGCCTGTGGACATACTATAGACTGTTCTTGACACAGTAGCCAAGAAGATATTATTTTCCAAAAAAAATAAATAAAAGAGCTTGTCTTTTCAAAATAGAAGTCTAAATCCTTAAAATTTGCCTTTTTTACTTTATTTCCTACTATTCAGTCTAGCCCTGTTGGCTTTCTTGGTATTTCTAATTATCAGGCATACACCCTACCTGACCCACAGAATCTTTGTGGTTTTTTGGTTTGTTAGTTTCTCTCTTTCTGGAATGTCCCCATGATTTAGGTCTTGTGATATTTAATAGGGTCTTCAGGCCTCTACTCCATAGAATTTTGCTAGGGTGGTTCTCTCTGTGAGGTCCCCATTGACCACCCTATGTAAAATTACAGCTGCTTCCCTACATATCCCTCCCACCCCACCCAGCAGCATTTCTTATTTCCTTTATTTTCCTCCCATGGTATTTACCATCCTTCGATATACTGTATGTTTTACCTATTTATTTTAGAGAGGGTTGTGTGTTTTTAAATGTTTCTCCTTACGAGAATGTAAATTTTACTAGAATGTAGGTTCTACAAGGGTAGGAATTTATTCATTTATCTACCTTGATTTATTATGAAGCAATGGATGAGTATGACGACTAGAATTCTGTTCTGTTTGGCCTCATAGTTAGACTGTCATTAGTTCATGTGTATTTGTCCTTTGCTTTATATATCCATCCCTACCTTTATCCCACTCCTACTCAAAAAGCCTTGGAATTGATAAAGTTCTATAGATTTTCAGTTCAGTCACTCAGTTGTGTCTGACTGTTTGTGATCCCATGGACTGCCGCATGCCAGGCCTCTCTGTCCATCACCAACTCCCGGAGCTTGCTCAAATTCATGTCCATCGAGTCAGTGATGCCATCCAACCATCTCATTCTCTGTTGTCCCCTTCTCTTCCTGCCTTCAATCTTAGCATCAGGTGGCTAAAGTACTGGAGTTTCAGCTTCAGCATCAGTCCTTCCAATGAATATTCAGGACTGATTTCCTTTAGGATTGACTGACTGGTTTGATCTCCTTGCAGTCCAAGGGACTCTCAAGAATCTTCTCCAACACCACAGTTCAAAAGCATCAGTTCTTTGGACCTCAGCTTTCTTTTTAGTCCAACTCTCACATCCTCACATGACTACTAGAAAAACCATAGTTTTGACTAGATGGGCCTTTGTTGGCAAATAATGTCTTTGCTTTTTAATATACTGTCTAGGTTGATCATAGCTTTTCTTCCAAAAAGCAAGTGTCTTAATTTCATGACTGCAGTCACCATCTGCAGTGATTTTGGACATGTGGATTGAATAATCAGATTATTCAGTGTTTAGTCATATAGTGGTAGTAACGATTGCTATGCTCAGTAGCTCAGTTGTATCTGACTCTGCAAGCCCATGGACTGTAGACTGCCAGGCTTCTCTATCCAGGGGATTTTCCAGGCAAGAATACTGGAGTGGGTTGCCATTTCCTTCTCCAGGGGATCTTCCCAATGTAAGAATCGAACCCACGTCTCCTGCATTAGCAGGCTGATTCTTTACTGCTGAGCGACCGGAGAAGCCCAAAAGAGCTTTTAACGTCTGAATCCGCTTACTGAGGACTTGTTCTGTGTCAAGAATTTTCATGTGTTTTACATACATTATCTTTTTTGTTAAATGTATTTTGCCACACAGTTTGTTCCCCAGATCTCAGTTCCCCAACTAGGGAATGAACCCAGGCCATGGTAGTAAAGGCATGGAATCCTAACCATTAGATCACCAGGGGACCCCCTAATGAAATTTACCTTCAGATATAGCTATGACATTGTATTTGATTTTTTTTTTACTTTTACAAATGTCGTGTGTGTATGTGTATAACGTCACTATATATGTATGTGTGTGTGTGTGTATATATATATATACGTATATATATGTGTATATATATATCCTGTGTATACATATGTAATTTTTAAGCAGGTCATCAGAACACCTCATGGGAGAGACTTCGATGATTCTTTGGAAAGGTGCGAAGACTATTTGAGTTCAAGGTCATGCAGCAAGCCCCAGCATTCAGCCAGGACCTTACTTGTTCATTCAGCACCCTCTACCATGCCGAAGCATTCTCCAAGCCCTGTGTTAAATCGAGCTTCTCTCAGGGAAAGGTAATGCTTAGTTTCTATTTCTGTATTAATTTTTGAATAATCATTAGAAAAGAGCAGGCAGTAATTATGTATGTCACGTGATTATTTGTAAAAGGGTAATTTGATTTTAAGAGAGTTACTTTAAATTGTTTTTGCTTAGAACATATTCACAGTGTCAGATACTCCTCCCCAGCCCAGTTCTCTCAAAGTGAGTTTATTAACTATAAGTGAGTTTATTAATTAGAGTCACTTTAACCCTAATTAAATATTGTAGTTCCCAAAGTGAAAAATAGAGTATATGATAATTGTTTTTAAGAGATTCATAGGAATTTAAGATTATAGTCATGACTTACGTATAAAAATAGCATAGGTTATATTTTTTCTTTTACTGATAATAATGATACTGTGTATTATGGGTTCATGGCACCTGTTTTCATCAAATTACCTATCCCAACTGCAAGGGAATCTTAATCATGTTAATGATCTAGTTCTCCCTCTAAAAATGTTTTGGCAAACAAAGTTAAGACACTTGTTATAATTTGAATGTGAAAGAAATAATTCCTCTTCATCTGTTTTTGTTGTTGTTGAATCCAAATTGAAAATTCCTTGCCTCCCTCACAGTTAGTAACATAGAAAACAAGAATTGTCATCAATTAAAAAAAAAACAAAAACACCCAACCCTTGGTATTTAAGAAAGTTTGTAGAAATTTGAAAACCTAAGAGATATCCCATCAACACATAGAAATATAATCTATCATCACACATAGTATCAAAAAGCTACAGAGGCACACTGAATCTCTATAGCGTGCTAGGGCATCAGGCATAAATAAGAAAGTTTAAATTAGCTGTAGAGAGTCTATCAAAAGTTCATCTCAAAACCGATGATTCAAACAAGAGTGTGTCAGTTTGCGAACTGTAGTAAAGCACCCTTGTTATAAACACATAAATTTGTTTCATCATTAGTCCTGTAACCATTTGAAATAGGTATATGAAGGAATACTAGAGACGCTCATCCTAAATTAGGGAATTTTGACTAATGTTACTTCAAGTCAATCATGCCTCTGGAAATCAAGTTCAGATAGGTAGGTAGGTAGATAGATACATGCCTACATACATCTATATAGGGAGATATATGTCTGTGTATCTGTAGGTTTTAAAAGTTTAAGAGAAGCTCTTAAAGAGAGGTTTTTCTACTGAAGTCTGATAACTTGTGCCTCTGTTATCAGGGGACTTTCTTTGCATTCCACGTCTGCTCAGATGTTCAAACATTCAGTTGGTGCTACTCTACTTTTCCCTACTTTTAGAATTAAGCACTTGTGGTTTTCTTGATTAGGTTCTTTGCTATATCTGTAGGTTTTCAAGCATTTTTTTAACCTCTAACTCCTTGGATATGTTATTATAAACCTTGGTTTATTTTTCTATCTTTTTGCATATTTTGCAGAAGTCGCCAATTGTCCACTGGTATACTAAAATATTAAATTTAATCTTGTGTTGTTTTTTCCTTGTATGTAATTTTGTCTCAGTATTTTGAAGTCAGATTGATAAATTCTTCATTGAGGCTATTTTCAAAAATTCTTTATTGAGGCTAGCTAATGTCAGCTGTCCCTTTTTCATATTTCAGTGCAGGGGATGGTTTAGAGTAGGTGACAGCATTTATTTTGACGTTGGATAGTAGATATAGATAAATAAGTTCTTTGCTAGAAAGATATCAGTGATTCAAATATTAAACATTACATATTTTACCTATGACTTGAAGAAATTTGAGGTACTTTTAAAATTAAAGAATATAATCGTTTAGTTTGAACACATCTAAATAAGTTGATAAAATTTTATTTGGGTACTTTCTAGTATAAATAAACTTTTTTATTTTCACTAAGATGGAACACCTCTTCCTCAAGTGTATTTTCTAAAAAAATCTAGATCTAGTCTGTAAAGGAAAGTAAAATATATCAGACAATATGTCTTTAAGACATATTACCAAGAGAAAAAACATTTTGTTCTTTTTAACATGCTTAGTACTACATGTTTAAATATAAGACTTTCTATGATCTGGCTTTTTAGGTCACTGAGAAATATACTAGAGTGTTTATACAATCCATTAGAATCAATAAACAATTTAAACTGATGTAAACGTAGATTGTATGTCCTCGGCAAAATTGGGAGTATGACAGAACATACAGCTCTATTTTTTCTGGGTACATATTTATTAAAATTAAATAAGTTTTCCTCTAAGATTGCTGTAAAATGCTGACTCCTTATCATGTATAGGAATAAACACACTTTTGAAAGCTTTATCAGTGACTCTAAGCAAATGACTTTATTTATTTATCGTGAAGGTCCTTTTTGCTTTAAGCCTTTTAAAAGAATAGCTCCAGTAGAGTTAGTGCACCATAAACGGGTTTCACTTTTGATTATAAGTGTTATGTTTCAAAAGCAGTTTTCTCTTCTAAGTATAAATATTAATATTATGGCATAATTATATTAGCTTATAGAGTTATTAATAAAATCAGACTAAGAAATAATAGCAGATCTAATTTACTAGGAGCTGATATTCTCATGCTAAAGGTTTTGCTTTCTAAATGGAGTAAGACTGTTAGGCAGTCATTCCTTATACCACAGCACAGACTAGTGGATCCTCTCACAGTATCATCAAAGAAATCCTCCTGGAGCTGCACATTTGAGTCTCTGATTTTCAAGATGTGTTACATACGTAGCCAGTAATAAGGCCTGCCAATATATTTCCATAAGTGCAGGCAACACTTCCTATTACAAATGCAGGAGATTAAGATATAGATATAGTTGATCATCCATTATTGATTGCATTCTTTGAAACAGATTATGTAAACCATTTATCCTGCTTACTAGTTTATACTTTGTGTAAACACATAAAATTATAACTTTGTAAGGACAAACTAGAAGCTAGAAGGTTTTAAGCAAACTATTAGCATTTTAATAACTCATTCCTTTTTAATGAATCCGTCTGCAATGCAGGAGACCCCGGTTAGATTCCTGGGTTGCGAAGATCTGCTGGAGAAGGGATAGGCTCCCCACTCCAGTATTCTTGGGCTTCCCTTGTGGTTCAGCTGGTAAAGAATCTGCCTGCAATGAGGGAGACCTGGGTTCAATCCCTGGGTTGGGAAGATCCCCTGGAGAAGGAACAGCTACCCACTCCAGTTTTCTGGCCTGGAGAATTCCATGTTCTGAGTTGGACTTGGCTGAGTGACTTTCACTTCCTTTATAAAGGAATTATCAAGAATATGTCATGTAGATATGTTATAATCAGATGGATGTAGAAATTTTCATTATCACTTAAATAAAGCAAGATATCTTAATTATACTAGTGCCAGTTTTGAGTTTGGGAAATGCATGAGAAAGAGAAATGATGGGCTGCTTTACTTCTTCTTTGGCATGTTTAATTCTAAGGATGGAAAATAATTTTAAAGGTACTATATGTGGAATTATTGCTCTAATATAAAAATTTATATCTTTGTTTAGAGATAAAGCTCTAAAGAATTATATATGGACATTGTTAAAATGGTTAGGTATATAGATTTGCTGTCCCCAAAGCATGTCCAACTTTCTTAGACTATTAATTGAACATATTGTGAGGATCTAATACTACAGTTGAGGTTGAATATTTGATTTTATATCTGTCTCTCATCCTCAAAGAAAGAAAATATGTTATTCTAATCCTTATATGTTATCACAAAGAGATAAAAAAAAATAACTATGTGTCTGGCATTTGGTGATTTAATTTTTTGTCCCTCTGGCTGTAAGTCATCTTTGTTTTTTATGCCTACAGGTTCCATTCTGATTGGTGTTCACCTTCCAACTGTGATGAGATCCATGACCGGGTAAAGAATGTCTTGAAATCACATCAGGCTCATCAAAGACATTTATATGTTAGTTTCTAAATTTTTCTCTTGAAGGCTTTTTTTTTAAATTAGGCATGAAAACCACCCAAGATGTTTAACGTGTGCAATATTTAATCCCTGGGAAAGAAAAGAAAAGATACAACCTCCGTTTAATGGAAGTCAGTGGTTTAGCTAAAGGCAACATATCTAACTTCCTGTTTGACCTGAGTCATTATGCAAAATGTTTGACATAGATCATGTTAACTATAAAAAAAATTAGTGATAAGTATCTCATAAAGAGTCAGTAAGTAGTGACCTCATGATAATTTTTCACAGCCTTCAAAATATGTTAACTCTTGTTTTATGACCCAGAATAAATTCCATTTCCTGCAAATAGATTTGATTGAATGGTAGAATGAGAGAAGGGATGAGACATGTGTTTTGGAGAAGTTTCCCAGCTGATTTTTATGTTAATTAAATACTTAAAAGAGGAAAAAAAAGAAGTCAGGTTTATCAGTTTAGTACTGAATAACATTAGTATGAGAATCTGATAAGGCAAATGAACATATAAATGAATGACAAGTGGGAAATAATTACAGTATATTATTCTTTTTATGTTTGGTATCTTGTTTCAGTCATTTATTTAAAAACAATTGTTTATCAGGAGTCATGTTGGACACCAAGCTTGGTCCTGGGGATATAACTGGATTATGTGACATTGACATCATTTTATACAGTTGAAAGCTTCTATTATGCATACTGATTTTAAATTAAACTTGTTTTCAAAGTATAATATAATTACAGATAGTCCCAGTGATTGCCTCTCCCAAGGTTAACATTATCCTAACTTCTAATAACAAGATTAGAAGTGTTAGAAGATTAGAAGTAAAAGTATTGCATATTTTTTATGTTTATAGCAGTGACACCCTACCATGTCTTTTCCCTTTTTTTTCTTACTTATTTCATTTTGTTTTTCCAGTTCAGATATTTTTGCAATGCAGACATCTTGTTACATAGCTCTTCACTCTTGCCTGCTGCATAGTATTTCATTGTGTGAAAATACTACCATTGGTTAATGGCATTCATCTATTGATGGACCTTTGGGTTGTTTCTGGTTTGAGCTATTTTAGAACTGTTATGAACAGTGTGTGTCCTCAGATAACATTGTATATATTTTATTTGGGTATGTTGCCACCACTGTATTGCTCAGTCATAAACTGTATAAACATTAAGCTTTTCCAAGTGATTTTAACAATTTACACTCCCACTACCAGAGTGTGTGAGTTCCGTTTGTTTCATATGCTCACTTCTACTTAATAGGTTGTGTGCATGTGTATGTGTGTGTGCATACATGCATTTTAATTTTGGCATTTTGATTGTGAGAAGTAGTTTTATCACATAATGGTTTTAATTTGCTGTTTCCTGGTGACTAGTTTATTGACTATTTGGGTATTCTCTTTTGTGAGTATTTGTTCAAGTCACTTGCCCATTTTTATACTGCGTTGTCTCTTAATTTGTTAAAATTTCCATATAGATTCCTGATATGTCAGATATATGTTTTATAATTTTCTTTTCCCACTCTGTGCCTTGCCTTTTCTTTCTCTTAATGATATCTTTTGATGAAAAGAAGTTCTTAAGTCCAATGAGTCTAATACATCTTTTTTATTAGCATTTTTAGAATATTTGTCTTATCAATGGAAATAATCAATAAACAATCTAAAATAGGAATAGAAAGGTTTTATTAGAGCCAGACTGAGAACTATAGCCCAAGAGATTTGAATTGTGAAGGAATAGCACTTGAATTGTATTCTGCCAGACTACAAAATGGAGGAGGCTTATATCAGCAAAGATGATAGATAGATATATGATAGATAGATAGATGAGTTAAGTAAGGATTGGTTATGGTCCGAAATGGCTGTGTAGTCACAACAGGAGACCTTGTGACCTTAAGATTGCAGCTGACAGCTGCTGCAGATGTTGTCTTGAGAACTGCTAGTATTCTTGAGTTCGATAAAGTTCAGAAAAACTGCTGGCCATAAGAACTGCTGGCTGTAGTTAGCATAAAGTTCAATCCACATGACAAACAGGCCAGAATGACTTCTCCATCCCTCAGTATGTGAAAATTTCTTCTCTTAGTCTACTTCAAGACTCCATCCTATGTTTTCTTCTAAAGACTTTTTTGTTTTCTTCTAAAGACTTTTTGTTTTCTTTCACATTTAAATATATGATCTAGTTGGAATTATTTTTTCTGCATAGTGGTAGGAAGGTGGCAAATTTCAAGAAAGTTTCAAGTTCTATAACTGTGGATGTCTTTTTCTTTCTAGTTCTGTTAACTTTGTTTTATATATTTTGAAGCCATGTTGTTGATTGGATACAGATTTCAGACTATGATACAAACCTTTTATTGTAAAGTATCCTTTTTTATTTCTAGTGTTATTTCTTGTTTCATAGTACTGTGTAAGCAGCACCTACACTGCTTGGTGTATAGTTATAGCAACTTTATTTTGGCCATATATACATGGTGTATATTTTCCATCCTTTTTTTAATCATTATATTTAAAGTGTGTATCTTGTGAATAGCACATGAGATTTTTTTTCCAGATTGAAAATCTAGAATTTTTATGTAGACTGATGCAGCTTTCATTTGAATTAATAACTTTTTTTATAATCTTTTTCCTTTTTATTAACTTGTTATTCAGTTTTTTAAACTATGTTATTGGTTGCCCTAGAGATTGCAACTTGCATACATAACAAATTATTTCTTTGTTGACCTCGCCGATAATGTTGGGACCTAAAAACATTTAACTGTTTTTTTAACCTGCCTCATTTTTTTGGATATCTATTATCTTGCATTTTGATTCTACATATATAAAACACACAACAAATTCATTTTGTTTGTGTAGTAATGTTTACTCATTTTAATCACATATTTACCCTTTCTGTTATTCTTCATCCTTTCCTGAGATTCCATGTTCCAGTTTCACTTTTTGAGCCATCTTCCTCCTCCCTGTAGTACTTTCTTTAATGTTACTATCCTGGCTTTGAACTCCAATTTTGTTTGTTTAAAAGCATCATGGTTCCACTTTTATGTAGGGTGGTTTTACTGGATATAAAATTCTGTTTTATATCTAGGTTGATGGCTGTTTCCTTTTGGCACTTGATCTTTATTTTTTCGCCATACCACAGGGATCTTAGTTCCCCAGTCAGGGACTGAACCTCTGCTGTCAGCAAGGAAAGCGTGGAGTCCTAACCACTGGACCACTAGGGAGTTTCCTCCTTTAACACTTTGAGGAAGCCATTCACTGTCTTCCGGCTTCTTTTGTGTCACTTCAGTAGTCACTTGTCATTCCTTTGAAGTACTGTAGGGTTTCCCCACACTGTTGCATTTAAGATTTGCTCTTCAACTTTGTGTTTAGTAATCTTACTATGATATGCCTAAATGTAGTTTTCTTGGATTAATTCTACATTATTTGCAGAGCTTCTTAAATTTTTAGGTTGATATCTTTCATCAGTTTTGGAAAACTCATTCATTCTTTCTTTAAACATTGCTTCTCTTCCAATACTGTCTCTCTGGAATTTCAAATTACACTTCTATAGGGTCTTTAGACTGTATATCATATGTATCTTATGCTTGTTTTGATGTTTTTAATTTTTTGTCTTATTAAAGAAATTTAATTTAAAGTTAGGAATCTCCCATATAGGAAAACCCTAAGCCCAGAGGCCTTCTCTAGTGAATTCAACCAAACCTTTAAGGAAAACATAATGCTAGTTTTACACATTCCTGAAAACAGAAGAAACAATACATTCTGGGTCATCTCATGATATCAACATTTCTTCTAATGTCGAATAGATAATGACATTACAAGAAAAGAAAAATAGACCAAAATCCCACATAATATATACATAAAAATCCTTAACAACATGTTAGCAAATTAGAATCAGCAATATATAAAAATGAAAATGTATCATAATCAAGTGGACTTATCCCAGAAACACAATGTAAATTCATCCTATTAACAGATTAAATACATTTTGTTCTGTGTCATTTCAATAGACAGAAAAAGTATACAGCAAAGTTTAAATCTCTTCATGTTAAACACTGCTGGTAAAATTAAGGTAGAAGCATACTTCCTTAACCTAATTAAGAAGCATCTTTAAAAAACCTACTGCTGACATTATACTTAAGGTGAAAGACTAAATGCTTTTTCCCTCTAAGCTCAGAAGCAAGGCAAGCAAGCCCTCTCTCACCATTCCTTTAACATCATACTGGGAGTCTTAGATAATACAGGTAGATAAGAACATAGATAAAAGGCTTAAAGGTTAGAAGGGAAGAAACAAAACTATTTTCAAAGGATATGGTTATTTATGTAGAAAGTCCCAAATGATCTACAGAAAAACTCCTAAGAAGTAAGTTTATCAATG